>NW_013550060.1:24035-48745 GCF_000499425.1 Eimeria acervulina | reverse complement strand
CACTCCCACCAATCCGCTGCCTATGCACACCCGTTCCCCTCTGCGAATCATCCCCTATCAAACACGCCAACCAATTCCGCAACCTCCTCTCTATATCTAAGCCAGCCATGCTACACACACGCACACAGCCCACTCACCAGCAACACGACTACCCATCTGCACACCACCGCACCGTAGCCCTGCCACCCTTGCACCCAAAAATCCTTTCCGCGGCACGCCCTAGCAAACCAACGTCAGCACAGTCGCCTCTTCATACGCTCCCCCCCACGCCCAAACACTCCCAAGCAAACGCCACAAATCCCTCAAAACCTCTTCCTCCATTTCTCAACTTCACTCCACCCAGCACATAAACCCACTCGTGTCCATAAACCCACCTAGTCCCTCCATTTCAAAATTACACACCACACAACACAACTCACGGCTAAACTAAGCCACTCAAATTACGAACGCAAGCCTCCTAACACTCGCTCCCTAAGCTCTTCTGAAACAGCAAACCACCAATACACATGAAAATACGGGGAGGCTCCCAACGCACAGTCTCAGTGTCCTGAACCCGCCCCCCAACACACCTCCAACATGTGCAGTACCTCTACACACACGCGGCCGAACCAAGCTCAACCCATCCACCCATAGTATCTGCTCAGCGGCTTTGCTCATCACTGTGGGGCATGCATGACTGACACGCAGTCGTCCTTCTAATCACCACCACTCTCTACAAAACCCAACACACCTACCTACTCATCTCCCAAGCACCCACCGAATCCGTTTCAGGCGACCAGCGTCCTGTCCACTCACTTCCTGTGACTCCTGAAATGTAGACCCAACATGCTCGAAGAGCATATCCACACTCTGCACGACAAAGTGCTTGGAAGCACACGCTTCCAGCCTTCAGTTTCCTCAACTGCAAGTCTGATCCCTCCACGTCGATGGTCGGCATACTACCTGCAAATCCAAAGGCTTCCACCACAGCGCATCAACTCATACCTAAGACACCTAGTAAGACACACACCCACGTAAGGCCAACCATGCCCGCTCGCAATCCCCACCGCCCTCCCTACGCAAGCCCATTCGCCTCTAGAGATCATCCAATACAAAACGCACCCAATTACTGCACGCCTTCCTCTCCACCGCCACTGCGGTATTCCTAGACGCACCCAACCCAACACACTCGGCAGCACCGCGTCTACGCATCTGCGAAACAGTGCACCGTACGGCTGCTACACTGACACTCCAAACTGATTCCCACAGCCGGGGTTGGCAAATCGAGGCCGTCACTATTGTTTCGATGCACGGTCGGTGATCTTGTAGCCCCCTGGTTTGGATAGGTTGGTTGGCATACTCTTCTTCGCTGTCCCGCCTCCACTGTTTCGTCATCTTCATCTGTTTGCTCCGGTTGCTGTCCAGGTTGAAGCACAGGTTCAGGTTTTTGGGGGTCCAATGAGCCTGCAGCGTGCAACAAGCTCCCTACAATAAGAGCCAACAGAGCGGCTAAGAAAAGGCCAAGCCCTTTTGTCCCTCTGGAAACATTGGGACCCACGGGAGATGGAGAACTGAGTCCTCCGACTGCGCCTCTGCTATCGGCCAAGGTCCGATCTCCGATTTCGTCAGCAGTTCGAGCCTCTTTAGCTCCTTCCGTCCCATAGGCGGCGGCGTCGGCACCCCCGGCAGCTGGAACGCCCGCCACTTCCCCAGAAGCCCCAACCGCAGTAAAAACTGCAACGCACCCCAAAAACCATAATGTCGGTGAACCCACGATCTTCATTTTCTAAACTCGCCGTGTAGTGTTCTGAGGCGGCCTTCTGACAGGTGGGGATGTCCTTCCCACAACAAGGACAACGTGCTGTCGTAAGTACTAGGCATACAAGGGGATCCAATACACACAGAGTAAATTACATGTCTACCACATGTTTTTACAGGTCTTGCGGAAATCGTCCCGACCGGCGCTGGCGACTGCCCTCCGCATTGGGGCTGCAATTACCGTGCCTATTAACTTGTGTCCAACCATGCTAATGCTGTTCGCGCCACAGTTTCCTATACACAAATTGAATCTTTCCACTCTCTTTGCTCAAGTTTTCTCGTTCCCCTCAAATGTCATGCCGGTTATGGGTCTCAAGCTTTTACTTTGTGACGACCATCGATGGGGTAGCCCAACACCCCCGGCGCCGGTCGATGCTAAGCACGCAAGACGTAGATTGTTCTGGGCCTAGTCTCGGTAGGTGCAGATGTATTAATTTGTCCCAAATAGGAGTTGTAACCAGCTCGTGAGAAAAGAGAGACTATCGGTGAAGTTCCAGGGCGAGCTCATTGAGCTGGAGGCAAGACGTGGTCTACGGAGCATTTCTGCTCAAATAGCTTTTTGTAGTTGAATATTTCATCGCATATTCATTTATAATGTGTCTTTTACCCGTATTATGCTCCGTTCTCAAACTCGATGTGAGCAAGCTTGATGTGTGCTGTGCCCCTGCACTGACTATCTCACGTCTGGTAAAGCAGACCGTAGCATGGCTTGTGCTATGCTGGTATGTGTATCGTTATTGGCGTTGCACGGTGCCTACAAAGAGCCGGATAAATGTCCAACAAGTGTCTATGGTGTGCATGCAGCAGAGGGAGCCTGATTGCTAGCGCATGTGGGGTTGCCTTGCGGCACCAGTTACAGAGACGTGCGCTACAGCTCACACGCTGCCTCCTCTCCCTCAGCCCCAAGCCCAAGCCGTTGAGAAGCGGTGTCCAGGACTCCTGGGGAATGGAAGGGGATTCTGGTGCTTTATAGGGAATATAGCCGTGTGTAGTTTCGTTCACGTGCAGCTCACGACGGTCTTTAGGGGAGGTCGTCTACTCTCGTTACACTTGGACCCTCATGGTGTATCGGGACGAGAGCAAACAACGAACTCCACTCCCACAATAGGGCGGTCTGGTGCACAACAGTAACTTGCTGTAGTCTAAAAGGACCACATGCTGTCATATCTGTATTAGAAACTGAGCCCTTCTCTCCTCTTATACTGGATATTTGTCGGGATCTGTCCTCTGGTGGGGAGCATTTCCTTCCCTAGAATGCTGTAGAGGAGCTCAAGTTGCTATTGTCGTCTTTACTACAAGCTGAGGGAAGACAATGATGGTAATAGCTAAGCCAGGGGAACTGCTTTTCGAGTGCACATCAAGACTCTGAGAGCAACCCGAGATCCGCTGTGACGTAGCTTATTTCCAATTCAACAATGCAAAAGGCTATGGCGAAGCTGAGAAAACCTAAGCAAGGGAAGCTGTCGATGTAGTGCAACATGGAGACGTATCATTCGTTAGTGGGCAGAAGTCCAATGGTGGACGCGGAGCTCCTAAACCAGTGGCTCATAGTCATGGGGAGAGAACCAATGAGTGAAAGGAGTGAACACGGCGATATAATGTGCGCAATAAAGAGTTAAACACCGGTTCGATCGCTCTACCTGAGCAGGAACAAATCGGGGTTGGAATTGCTGAAGAGATAGACCCAACGGATGCTGGGGCCATGAATGCCATCCCCACATCCAAAGAGGAGGGGCAAGAACAGACGGCAGCTGGCGAGTCTTGCACGCAGAAAACAAGTTGGACTTAGCAGGTGGCCTATCCACTGACGCTTTCGTCTATCTCAGGCGGGAATACTGCCAGTGCCGGCTAATATTGAAGCCATTCGGACGTAGCTGATACCCCTGTGCTCTCGCACGGATGTTCAGACGTTCCTCCGTCTCGCATGCGTATCGCTCATCTGCGATGATTCCCGTTTCCTTTTCTAATATACGTTCTCCTTGGGGTCTGTGATTCTTGCAATAGGTGACCTGCCAAGCGCCGCATCATAGACGGTGATCGCTTGTAGGACCAGACAGAGCTTGGAATCCGCCAAGTAGGAGTTCCCGCTTGGCTCCGCAGAGACGTTTTGTGCAAAATGGATGATCATGCTCTAGCAGGCCTCCGTGTAGTGAAGCGAAAAGTGGAGCAGGCGCACAGGTCCTTTCGATGAGCGACAATGCACCCTTGGATAGAGGAGCACGTCATGCTTCCGGAATCCCCACAGCAGATCTGTGCAACACTTTCAAACATAGACGCTTGCAGAGTCTTCTGGTCTCCAAAACGGCCAGAGCAGATACACAAATGGACTTCAAAGTGAGTTTACCATCAGTCATACTCTGCGATAGACTTTCTTTGTAGTGGATAGAAACAGCAAGTGTGCGCGCTTCATCACCTGTTGGAGTTTAGCTACAGCAGGCATAGCTACAGCAGGAGAAGTCGACTGATTTGCCATTAGGGACGCCTGGAATCTCCACGTTGTCTTCGACAGAGATCGCTCCTGCCCGGTACCCGGGGTTGGTTAGCGCCAATTCGTGAAGCGACTTCACCACAGCATGACCACGCCAGACCACCGAAAGATAGCCGGCCAAGCGAAAAGCGCCGCGCGTAAGGTACTGCAGTATTTGCGGCTGTATAACCACCAGACTTCATCAAAGTGGATTGATCTCCCCTGTGCTGAGTGGGTTTTACGATACAACAGTGCATTCACCTACCCGCAGCTCTCTGCCATCTTTGGTCTATCTACACCGAAAGACGATTCGCCAATTCCAATTCCGAGTTAGACCTGGTTCTTAGTAGCCACCCCCGTACTCCCACAGCTTCCGACTTAGCTACGCCGCGCGCAGCAGCGCAGGAATGCATAAAGAAAACAGAAGGACGCCAGGCAAGGAACGGCACCGAACGGTATTCAGCATTCGCGCCCCACCCAGGTGACTTGATTTTACTGAATCCGCACGCCCTTCGAAGCTCGCATGAGCGCATGCAGCAAAGAAAGTTAGCCCAATAGCCAATAGCAACGACAGCATCAGCAATGATGCGTGGTTACTGATGTTCTATGGTCCTCCCTACACGAGAATATGCGCCTGCAGTAAACAGGCTGTTCGGCATTTCCCCCTCCCTCCCCACATGTCTTCTTACCCGCACAGCTCCGTACGAGCACTTGAACAGAGCCGTTAGGCGCCATCGATTTTATCAGAGGACCGTCGTTAGCTGCAGTAAGCAAAGGAGTTAAGACAGGAGTTCTGCAGCTGGCCCCCTCTCCAGTCTCCGAGCATTCTACGCATAGTGTTGCTGGGGCCTGTGGCTGTTACGGAGACGAGGCTACCGGTCATGAGCTGCAGCAGCTCTTGTTGAACCTAGCTCCAAGCCCAATCAAGCCTCCTTTGCGGCATGCACTAGCACCGCACATTTTTGCCAAGACTTACTCGGCCTTATACAGCCAGCTCGTGTGCAAGTAGAAATGCATGCACAAACATCAGACTGAACATGATGCAGTAGGAATGGGCCGCTCCGCAATGACAAGAGCAACAGCAGTCTGTTTGGCTATTTTGCCCTTCTCACATGAGTTCGACCTTTGTTGGCTTCGACCTTAGCATTCTTCCAGGGCCCTCCTCAAATTTCACTTCGCTTCCTAGGCATACCCGTCAAAAGGCTCACAACGTTGCACAGGTTGCAACTATCACAGCAGCGTGGTTATTTCTTCTTGAAGAGTGCCTTGCGCTTCCCTTTCACCTGCAAGTGATAAGAATGCATCGTGAGTCCAAGTGTTCCTATATAAAACAGCTGCATTGGGCAGAAAGTAGGGCAGCGGAACAGGTTAAGTGCGCAACCTGCAGCTGCAAAGGTGGTCCAGATGCTAAGACTGCCAAGATCACGTAGTGGATTTGGTCATTCAGTGAGCCTCGGAAGTACCACGGCAGGAATGGTTTCAACGCAACTGGAGATGAGTGCCTAGTGCGAATTGGTACATAGATGCCCAAGAATTCTTTAAACCAATCTGTTGAGCCACAACCCCTACCCCCATGCGCAACATTAGGCACCCGACGCTCCTGTCGTGCGTTTAACAGGGCGAATATGACGAAGACAAGAGCACCAAGTCCTCCCAGGTAAGGCGCGCCTAGCCAGACTGGCTGTGACTAACAGCATCGGGAGTGGAAGATCCGCAGTTCCATCTTTACTCTTCCTCCTACCTCCCCCTACGGCCCTCACTCTATTCTGCGAAAAAATGTTATGTTTCTGCCGATCTAATTCAAGGCATCGGCCACTCCGGACCGGTGTGACCCCTGGCAAAACCAGCCCTACCGAGGCACCACATGCCTGAGAATGAGTTACAAGCATTGGCATTTGCGGCCTCTAAGCCGCTGCCGAAGTAATCGCAGGCAGCCCTTCTGGTACGAAAGCGGTTATCGCTTGAAATGCTACTTGTTCAGAGTGGGGTGGCATCCCGAGTTCATTCAGATGGCGGAAGGACAAAGCAGTACTACTCGCTCTTCCTCGTGGTGTACCACCGCAAACTCATGTCCGGCTGCTCCTTTGGAGACTTATTCGTCAGTGGAACAGGAGGTTCTACCCCTGGTTCCTGTTCTACAGGCTATTTCGTGTGCACGTGATTCAACAAAATGGCGAGCGCAAGCTTATTTATAGCTCGTCTTCATGTTTTGGCTCCTCTTGCTGTAGCAGCTGTTCCTGTTCGATCTGGCGATTCAGCAAATGGTTGACAGCATCGAAAACAAATTGCGCCTCAACTGCCGCACCCAGATGCAAAGCCTCTTCATCTATAGCAAACTTGGGGTGATGCAGCCCGAATGAAGTTGGAACGTGCCCTGCCTTCTGGGCGCCGCTTCTGCAGGCATTTCGGGCAGCACAGAAACCAAACGGTACTGGAATAAGCGTGAGCAGATAAAGTAGATATGCGAACTTTAAGTTACGGCTGGGTATGCAGGAAACGCCAGAATATGTTCGTCCCTCCACCCACCAAGAAAAACTACCAGCAACCAGATACGCATATAAGAACAACAGATAGCATTAGCAATAAGCAGTCAAGGCATGGGAGAATCGGATAAGAGGAGATACTAGGAAATTCGCGGTGATGCGGGGCAGCCAACCCCGCGAATGCCCAACAGCACAAAGCCAAGACTGATGCGGATTCTCTTGCGGCAGAGTGGAGGTCCAAGGAGTTTACATGCGCAAGGCAGCGAACAACTACTGGTGGCATTCTGTGAGGAAAACCTCACCCAACTCCAATGAAAGCGAAAACTCCTGGAAGCCTGTCCAGCACGAAGGAAAAGTCTTCACCGCCGTACGTCGGCTCCATAGTTTCCACTCGACCACCGGGGAGTACTGCATAGGCTGCCTATAATTCGACAACCAGCGCACCAGAACCGCAGCAGAAGCAGTCATACCAACAGCAGCATGAAACAAATTTGTGACGAGCAGTAGTTCCAGCGATGCGACAGGGGTTTGCAATGGAGGAAGCAATTAAAGGAGGGGCAGAGTACATCGAGGCAGCAGCAACGAAGACGTACCTTTTTAAAAACCTCAAGGGCCTCAGGGTTTACACGAAGAGCCGGCGTAATTGTATCAAGACGGCGGACCCGTAAGCTGCAGCGGAATGCCTCGGCTGTACGCTGGACGACCTGGCGGAGTCGTAGTTGCAGCTCCCGCAATTTTTTGTTGCTAAATGCCCTAATTGTCCCCTTTAGAGTGCACTCAGACGGGATAACATTAAAGGCGCTCCCGGCCTGAAAAGGAGAAGAGGGACGTTTTCATGCCATCTTTGTCTTAATACCTGCTTCACCGCTACCTGATTTACTATTGCTAACAGCATGCGTGTCCTAGACTCGCAAGCAATCTTTTCGTAAGAAGTGACTAGGGGGGCATAGGGAGCCAGAAGCTGAAAGGGAACATCGAAACGTCCGTGCGTCTCTAACTTGGATTTGAGTGACGGACACGAATCCAGATGAAACAGCTGTGTAATCGTTTTCCCTAGCCACAAAGCTGTTTATATTTTGAACTGCAGAGGCGCACGCAGTAATAGGGTCGTGAGCCTGTGATGGCATCGCCCCATGACCGCCGGCCCCAACGACCTCAAAGTGGAAGCTGCGCAAACACTCCAGCGGCATAGCTTCCCATACAGCGCAAGCGACAAGCACGGACAAAACGGAAAGACCGGTGTTGCGAAGGTCAGGGTAGACAAACGCAAAAAAAGGACAGCGGCATACCCCGCCACAAACACGCAGCCCGGTAGGCAATAAGCGTGGACGGATGCACAGAAGGAGCATAAATGAAGCCGCAAGCAGGCATAAAACCAGGCAGGACGGTTGTTACTCGGCAGATGAAGGTCAGATCTGGGGAACAACGGAGAAAAGCCACAGCATGACATCACAGCATTCGAGCAACCGCAAAAAGTCAAGAAAACGCCTCACTTTCCAGTAGCAGCCATAAGGGGCCCCTCTCTCGAGGCGAAAACGCCAGTCGGTAGATCAGGAGACACATGTAGCCCCAACGCCAAAGTTGGTGGCGGATTTCGATTTAACAAACCCTCTTCGAGCATCATTTTGGCCCCCTGCCCCCCCTCTTCCGCAGGCTGGAACACCAGCCGCACTGTTCCCTGAGGATACACAAACAGCCAAGGCGCTGCACATCTCCGCAATGGGTACTGCAAGTAAAAGAAAACAGTACCTCCCGAGCCCACGCTAGAACGAGAAAACGCCCCTGAATAGGCTCTACTGAGGCAGGATCAAAAAAAGCAACGAAAGCTGGGGAAGCATTAAATTCGGCTGCTACGAACCTTGATAGAACCCTCATTTTTCTTTAAAATTGCTGCAGCCATGAGGAGCATTGTAGTGTGCGAATCGTGGCCACACGCATGCATCTTCCCCTCCACCTCCGATTTGAAAGCCACATCTGCCTGCATCAACAGAACATAAGGCAGAGACAGCCGTCACAGCAAAGGGCACACTGGTCGAATCCACCTGCAATCGCAGTCCTACCACCACACATGAGCCAGAAGCGGGTGGCTACGCAACAGTACCACCTAGACAATCAGCCATACGGGTAGTAGCAGGGGTGGCAGCAGCAGCTAAGCCGCAGAAGCAGCGGCAACACGGAGTACAACCACGCATATGAGCAGCTCCAGAAAATTCACGCAACTAACAATGATGACAGCACCTGCTCGTGAATAGGAAGCGCATCCATATCTGCTCGCAGTAAGACGCAAGGTGCCTCTCCTGTCCCGATTTCAGCAACAATTCCCGTCCCCACAAGCCCAGTGTTTAATTCCTGCCGTCGTTGTTGCTGTTGCTGCTGTTCTTGCAGTTGCTGCAGCTCCCTTGCATCCCCCCGCTCAGTAGATGGCTCTAGCAACGAATCATCCACAAGAGATGATCGGCGGTCTCTGCCCCAACCAGCCGTGTACTTTATCCCTAAACCCTGCAACAGCAGCAGCAGAGAGCAGGCTCATGCTGCAGTTCGCGGAAGAGGCGCAGCACAAAATATGTTACAACAGAGTTTCTGCTTTGGAGGCAGTAGTATAAATGCGGGAACCAAAGAAGTACCACAAGAAGCTGCTACTGCACACGTTGTTGGCACTGTCACTTTAGATGCTGGCTATTGCCGTTGGTGCCCGTGCTGCCGCTGGTTCTCTTCAGTATCGGCCTCACCGTGAGTACTTGCTGCACTAATGCCGAAGTTGACTCCTCCTCATACATCAGCTCCGGCTGCCTATGAAGTTGCCTGCGTATATTTACCCCCCACTCCTGTAGGGCAGCAGCTTGCTGCAGCACGCAGCTAGGGCTTGGGGGAGATCCACATGTTGGCAGGTCAGGGTTGCTGATAGCTGCATCTGTTGCTGCCGGATGCGCTAGTGCTGACGCTGCAACGAAACAAATCGTTAAAAAGTAGAGGTTGCGCTTGCTGTGCCGTAGAAACAGCATTCTCAAAACGTTGTGGTGCCGCTGTTGGTGCTGCTGCCTTCGTGCGTCGGCCTGGTGCTGCGCGCTGGCGAGATTGCCGGTGGCTTTACTATTTTCAGTCTTTCTCTGTATTCCCTTATTCTGCGTTGAAAGTGTGACAAACCGCTCAAGCCTCCCCGGGTTAGCCACCAGAGTTGACTCCTCTTCCCCGCATTCCCACGGAACGGGGGGCGGCGGGCGGGCGCTGAGCGCTCTTCGTCTGACTACCAACTCAAGTCCTTCAAATCAGTTTTGGCAAAATGGAGACAACATAAAAAAACACAGAAATCCAGGGAAAAAAAGAGGTACAAGCGCTTGAACATGGCTGCAGCAGCCACTGTGGTTGCCGGAGACACCATCGTCGTGGCAGGTGGTCTTTTGGCTGGAGTGGTGATACAGTTGCTGCAAATGCACGCCTGCGCAGCATGTGGGCCAAGAAATACCCATTAAAATAGGTATAAATGATATCATAAGTCATTCGAAGGACAATAATGGCCCCGTAGAGACGTTCTATATTTGGCAGTGGTGGTCAGCGCCCAACCCTGACAGTGGCCTGGGCCTCGAGGGCTCTGTTGTCTCGACCCGGCCCTTTCTTTCTACGCCCTTCCTGTCGACACGTAATTGCCAAAAAGACGGAATTCTTTGATTCTGTTAGATGTGTCGTCTTCAGCATCTTCAGTATATAGATAACAGTGTGGACACTGCTGCTTGTACTTCTTTGCTGGTCACCGCGCTGCGCTCCACTTCGCAGGCGTTGTTGCGGAAGGCTTATGAGTTTCTCATGTGGCTTTTGATTTCCAGCGAGTAGAGCGGTAAGGGTAACAGCAGCAGCGGAGGCCGGAATGGAACGACGCTGCATGGTACTGCGCGCTGTCCCCTACCTTGTGTACAGAGAGGCCTCTCTTTGGCGACGGCCGTCGTGAGCTGCGACAGAGTCAAAAAACTTGAGATAAGTGTTCCCAAATAACAGCTCTCTCTTCAAATCGTAAGGCGTCCTGTGCACATCGGCTGAAAGGCGTGGGGCTGCTGCAGAGAACAGGCGGCCGCACAGGAGTTGCCGCGCTGCTTGAGCCAGCTCCTGCGACAAGGCAACCGTAAATGCAAGCGAGCCCAAGCGACCTATTAATGGGTGCATTAACACAATATTCAATTATCGAGCACTTGCCAGCCTGCGCGCATTTAGAACCATACATACCAGCTTCACACGCACTAAGCGTACTGCAGTTTGCCAGTCCACAGCCAGTGCTGCCTTTCTCCCGTGCTCCATTCTTCGAGGAAGTTTTTTGTAACAGGTGCAAGACTAGGAGGCTGCCCTGCAAGGTCATCACCTTCCGTGATGTTTCCTTCCCTGGGGGGGTTGTTGCTGTCGCGCGAATTCGTGAAAGGCAGCTGCACCACGGAAGGGGGATCAATAGCAGCAGAAGCTTAGGGTGCTACTGGCGCCTGGGGTTCCCGCCCTCGATACGCTGAGGAACCGGTGCGGCTGCCGCTGAAGCTCCAACCCACTGCAGTATCAACACAAGTGGGAGCTGTTGCCGCAGCGTTCAATATTAAAAGCCTTCCCGTCCAGGCAGACGAACCAAAAGCACAACCAGAAAATGGTCGATACAAGTTACTGTCGAGCCCGATATCGAAAGATACCAAGCCCCTTCAGAGTGCACATAACAGCAACAACACCAGCAGAAGTAGAATCACGAACAATATCAGCACCGGCGCTGCGCGTATAAGCTCAGATGACTGTCCTTAGGCCATCATACTAAGTACCACAGCTGTTCATCAAACGCCCCCGAAGCCGCACATGCAGTGCAACAACTGAAGCAAGAGTAGCAAGCGAAGCACCTATGGAAGCCTTGGCGACGACAGAAACAGATAACCAAGAGTAGTATGATGCATATGGCACAACAATCTGCTTTCCTTCCACACTTCCTATAGGAGCATCAGCGGCGGGGAATGAGACCCAATACCAATATCCCTTTCTGCTGCCGCGCAACCTAAGATTTGGCCTAGCAGAGGTTTGAGAATTCTTACCGTAGGCCGGTTACCGCAACCGGGGCGAAGGGGAAAAGAAGGCAGCTCAAAGCACAGTTGAAGAACAGTAGGAGATTGCAGGGCGTAGGACATTCATTGCCAGCACTAACGCGGTGGGCAATGGGGGTGAGGGAGGTAGCCAATTCGGGCGTTGGCTCAAAACCTAAAGAGGGCAAGCATGAGGCACTAGCGTGTAAAAGCTGCTGCAACAGAAGTCCTAGTAGATAGGGAAAGGCAAGGAGCGCCAAAAGAAGGGGACGCAACGGGTGTAGCAAACATCTCAAAAAAAGACGAGGCTGAAGAACTACGGCAGTTTTGCGTTTCGCGATGGTTTGGCCATATGTGCGGCATGAGGCCGGCTCGCCGGGCTTTTGTTGCGTGCATCGTGGTAGCAGCAGCAACAGCAGCAGCTGCTCCCTCAGCAGACTGCGAAGAGGCTTGCATGCACAGATTCATGCAGGCAGCTGCGCTAGCTTCCCACAGGCGCATAATGATGACAGAATTCCACGCAGGCAGAGAAAGGAGGGAATAGCGTATAGGCCATAAACGCGAGCAGCCAGCGGAGCATGCCCTTGCCGGCCAGCAACAGGCTGTGGTGTGAGTGCCTGCAAAGGTACGGCAGCGCCACCACCAGGATTCATACAGGCATTGACAGAACCAAGGCGACGGAACTGTTGTCCCGCCTGCAGGAAAGCTCTTTGCAAGTTGGTATCTGCCTCAACAACTGTGCTGTGTACCTGTGCGTTTGAATACATGCAGTTACGCATGCTATGTACGGCATTCCCCGTCGCAAGGCCCCTTACTTAGAAGCATAATCTCCTATTCACCGCCAAAATAGGACCCCCTGCCCATCTCCACACACCTGCGTGCACGCGTGCTTGTGCGTCTGCATGCACTGATGCAGGCAAGTAAGGTGTGGACGGGCATGAAGTTCGTAGCGCGAAGCCTTGTCGGCAGTGAACTGGCTGTTCATTTGCATTGCTCTTCTGCCATCAAGGATCTGCACGCTTGCGTGTGCGCGTGCATGTGGAACGTCGCACTCCCCTGCATGCCGCCTGACGCGCTTTGAGGAGATGAGTGCAGATTGTGACCAAACGCGCACTTGTACTCGTTCGTATAAGTAGCATTCCAATGCATGTTTGGTAGATGGTGTGTATTGCCATGCGCCGATCTGCATAGAACTAATTTGTTTTGTTGCTAAGAGCCCACCAGTCCCGTATGCAGCAAGTTTGACTCTCGTAGAAGAACCTCTTGTTGGGTAGTCTGCCCGATTCCCTTTACAGTTGGCACTCAGAACAGTTGCCCTGCCAACTCAATTGGTGCATTGTCCGCTTGATGATGCCCGTACGGATCCTGTTCAGGCAATCAAAACGTTCGCAGCCCCGATATGGTATGCAACGTGCACTGCGCATACAGTGGTGATGGGACTTCCGACCAGGGAAAACAACCAATTCCTCAACGACTCGGCATTGGGGGACAACTGAGACAAATAAACATGCATTCACTCAAGGGGAAAGCATAAAGCTGACGGCTGAAATCTGCAGGGGAAAAAGTCGCGGGAACTGAAACGCGTGCTGTTCAGTGCAGCAAGGAGCATTCGGCTCCATTGGTACTTGACGGTGAAGTACCGGGAGCGGCGGCTTTAAGGACAAATAATTAGAAAGGGACAAAAGCAGATGGTTCAAGACGAAGTTGAGGGTGGCGGTGGAAACGCTACGGCTTCTGGTGCTTTTGCTGGTGGAACCCTTAGCCTGTAGCAGTGGCTGGCACGTTAAGACCACGCGCAGACTCAGCTCTACTTTACATCTGCTAGCACCCAACTCCCCAATTGTGAGGGCTTCCCTTCAAGGACATAAAGAGGTAGAGGGTGTGAGAAGTAATCAATACAACGGCAGCAGCAGAACCAGAAACAAGCCCAGAAAAAGCTATGGATGCAGCACTGCCGCTAGCTTGACGGGAAGGCAACAACAGCTAAAAGACTGAGCATACTAAGCACAGCCAAGCCACAACAAGCAATCAGAGGAAAGTAGCATATTTCACTGTTCGTTGCTCTGTAACTTCAACAAGGAGGCAGCGCCGGTCGTCAGGATTCTTCCCTGCAAGGGGAGGGTTAGCGTACAGCTCCGGCAAGTACACCGTGTACAGTGGCATAAACCTGAAGAGCCGCACACGAAGCAAGGAACCGACTCATTTTTATAGCTTTTCGTGGGCAACCAACTCACAATATTCTGGATGTGAGACTTCTTTACGTATGTTACTGCAGGATTTCCACGTCGCTAGAATATTGTACAGAAGTTCGAAGAAGTTCTTTGCGGGAAAGGGGGGGAACAGATGAAGTATAAAATTGGCCCCAGGTGTAGAGCATAACCGAGTAAATGCGAAGTAGTAGCAAATGCAGAAGCAGCCCACTAGAGGCCTGCCACTATACACGGTATACCCTGTGCTTCAGATGCCAAGTCTATTAAGGAGATTCCGAACATGAACAACATGCATGGCTCGCTTCAAATACATAAGTATTAGGGGCAAGCCTACACATTTTCTGTGCACAATGAGAATGAAGGAAGAGGCAGATTTCAGGAAAACAGGACAGAATTACGCAACATGGAGACGGAATGCAAATATTGCTTGGTGTGAATGGTGCAAATTCAAAAAAGCTAAGGGTG
Organism: Eimeria acervulina; assembly: GCF_000499425.1. Classification (NCBI taxonomy): domain Eukaryota; phylum Apicomplexa; class Conoidasida; order Eucoccidiorida; family Eimeriidae; genus Eimeria; species Eimeria acervulina. Next base: position 34,287 of record NW_013550060.1, on the reverse strand, counting down.
GCCGTGTTATTCTTACGTATGGCTCTTGTTTGTGTAAATGCAAATGCAGATCGGGGCATCAAATCAATGAACTTGCAAGCACCGCATAAATGCAATATTATGCATTCACCTATCAACAAAGCCGTCGACTTCGCCGGCAGTCATGCCCGATCCTGTCTGTTGACGCGTGTCTCTGCGAAGACGCCACGAAATAAGACAGCCTTCTGTGTTTCGTCCGGCTCTTTGAGCAGTAGCAACAACAAACAGTATTATACTGCCTAATAGGATTTCACGGATGCTTACTCTTCTTGTTGTCGTCTCCATCTATAGACCCAAGTTGGCGTTTCCACCTAGGGAAAAAGGAGCCAGTTACAAGAAGATGCTCCCTCCATAATCGTCGCGTTACTGTAGGTATGCGGCTTAAGGAGTTTAAAAAAGCCTTCACCGCGAGGAGTGACAATATGTAGCTGCATCTTTTGCCGTTGCCATTGATGTGACTTACCTTCACGATGAGCCAAAGGTCGATGAGTTCATAGAGAGGCTCATAGACCTTCAGCGATCTGCAACCCCGATGCCAAACACAATCTCAGAAGTAAAATTCACTGAGTGGCAGGCATTTCGCAACGTGCTTCAAACGCTTTCGTTGCGAAGCCTTTAAGAGGCATCCCTCACTAAGGGACCTGAAAATTAGCAGTAGCAGTAACTAGACCAGCTAGTAGCAGTTGCTGCTGCAAATGAAGCAGCTGCAGCATCCTGAGTAGAAGGTGAGGAGTGGCAGCAGCTTGCGAACTCATTGATTTGATGCAGTTCTTGTTGCTGTTCGGAAGCACTCCAATCCGCGAGTACGCTGGGATCCACATGACGAAATCCTGTAGACCCAAGAGAGTAAAGTAGCTGAATATAATGGAGCCTGCACAAAGAGAACCTCCTTCGGTTCCCCCTCCTGCCCGTGCATATTCTACAGACAGGAAGAAATATGCGTGGTTATGAAAGAGAACGCAAATGCAAGGAGATGCACTTGCAATTGGGCATGGGCGATGAAACACAAACTACGCGCATGCAGGAATCTACCCCCAGTGTACGTCTTTCATTGTATGTGAGCAGAGGCCAAGGCCAGGGCTGCAAATACCACCAATAGAACCTCCACTTTGACCCCTTCAAGAGTCAGCAGCAAAACAAGCTGGCACTGCAGCAGTAAATACAGCGCCAGCCCTCCAGCTGAGCAGCATGGGCAGCAGTGGTGACAGCGAGGGCAGAGCAGCACTGAGGCTAACCCAGCATCCATCCCTCCAGAAGAAACACGTCGAGGTCCGTCGCATCTAAAGGAACCTCTTCACTTGATCTATCTCCCGTTCCATTCATTTGGCTCTTGTCATACTTGGGCAGCAGGATATTCCTGAAGAAATGACACCGCAGTTGCAGCCGCGACGACCCCTACATCCTACAGAAGCAATATGTCATTCTAACCAAACATGCTAAATTTTTGAATGCCGCCGCAGCACTGAGCATGCGCGGCATTCTCCCTTCCTTAATAGGACTGCAAGCCCTGCAGAAGCATACGGCTTTCTCTCCTTGATGCACTGCAACACGCCGCGGCACAGGGTTAGGTCATGCGTGCCTGGAGGTCCCCGGCAAGGAAGCTTCGTCCTGGGGCTGGTTTCACCCCCCAAGATTACGGGTGGTAGAAGTTTAGTGGGCAAATAGAAATCATCCATAGAAGCTGCCGCCGCCTTAACGCTTAAGGCGCCGAGACCAGCCTAAAACGACACACAGCGATGCTGTTGCATAAAGTTTGCGTTACTGGTAAAGGATTTAGGATAATTGTGTTGAAATGACAATGGTGTGGCAGCTTGGCCCCAAAGGCAGCAGCTGCAAGCAGTACGAGACGAAAAAGAAGAGGCAGAATGCAAGAATGTATGTCACTGCGGGCGGTACCGCTCCCACGATCGCGTCTGCTGCCGCCATGCTTTTTCTTCAGCTGCGGCTGCTCCTGCTGCTACCCGAGGGGCCCTCGACCCTACAGTAACAAGGATAGGCTAAAGTCATCTCACGAGGAGGGAAGCGCAGAGTGTCGTCTTGCCACATCCTTGCGGCCCCGTGATCCCCACGATGAGAGGCAATTGCCCATTAACTGGGTCAGCTTGAACAACACGAACGAAGTTCATTTGCGCACAAAGTAGCAAAGAAGCAAAGAGAAAGGAAACAAACAAGTTACAACTAAAAGCCCGCATACACAAAGAAAACGTTCGGCTCCGCATGCATGCAACGTTGGCAGTTCAGGCTAGCTGCAGTAGTGAGCAAGAACAAGCCTGTAGAGCAGCAAATGCTTTCGTGCATGCACTTGAAAGTGGAGTACAAGGAAATACACTCTTCCATGTCCCTTTGCCGCCCAGAATGGATTAGGTGGTATACATATATATACGTATATGACACAGATACATTATACACATATATTATACATACGTATAGATATGGTCAAGCTTACCAGTCTCTTGACACTTGCGCTTATGTACTTCCACGGCAATCCAGCGAGTAAGGGGCCAATCCCCATTGGCTGCATGTTAAGTACAAGGAGGCGCAATCACTGCAAAAGCTCCTTCCCAACACACTATATCCTCCACTTCTTCGCGCAGCAAAATGAAGTCTGCGCTAAAGGTAAATGAGGCCATTAGAAGTACATCCACATTCTGTGCAAGCTGAGAGGAAATGAACCTCATAGAGAACGAAAAGGATGCAAATCTGTACGGCCAACGACAAAAGTCTGCAGCCAGGCATCAAATGTTTTAGCACCAGTGACCAGCGTACCTGCTGCGAAAGCTGCCGTTCCTGCTGCATGGGGATATCCATTTCGCGCTTTTGTACAGGCAGCTATGACTGACATCCGATCACGTTCAGTTCCCTGTCCTACGAGCTTCTCTAGGGCGCCGATTCTGTGCATATCCGGAAAAAGGGAAACACGCACTGGGGCAGACGGGATTGCTGCATGACGAAGGGCATGGCGGGGATTTCTGAAGCTAGGTAGCCTGGACAGTAATGCGGATATAGCTATTTTTGAAGGGATGATAGAGAATGCGGGAATTCTTCTGAGGAGTCATGGTGACACTCACTGCCTGTCCCCAGCCGCTGCCCAGTCGTCCATAGTGGAAATGTCAGAAGCTTGGGGTTCTTATCACCTGATTTCGACAACTATTTTCAGGTATTCGGGCTAGATATTGGAGATGAAGGCGTTTTGCTGCACTAATACCAGAAAACCCGGCCCACAGGCGAAGGAGCGGGCTGCAGTGGAAGTATGAGAAACCGCATGGAAGCGGCTACAGAATCGAAGCCATGAAGGACCAAAGCACTGTATAAAGCTCACAACGCAATGTTGCGCCAAAGAAGGAAAGCCAACGGGCACAAGTGAAACACGAGGGTCCGTCGTTGTTGCCAGCAGCCTCTCTTACGGGAGCGATGGCTCTGCGCGAACTGCCTCAGCATATCACAAATAATGGCACTACTGATTTGTATTAAGGGATATAGTGAATCTTTGGAGGGGAAAACTGACTGAAGCTCTAAAACTATACCGTTGCTCCCCCCGTAGTCCACCGGTCGTCGCCCCCTACAGCCACTGGACAGGCTACTCAGGCCTAGGGTCACTTTTTCTTTGTTGCAGCACAGGGTTTTCCATCTGAAATGAGAAACTATGGACATCAAACACCTCAAAAACAATTTCGTCAGAGCCTCGAAAACGTGACCATGTACATGCCACTCCTCTAAAGTTTGCTCGAATGTACGGCGCCCCCTGTACCACCGTCACTGGCTGCGCCCCCCTACCATACTTCCTCATTCTTGCCTAAATGATCCCTACTGACTAAATACAAATTGAGTGCAATTCCAGATGGATGGAAACTAACAGATACACTAGACAGATCATCTAGTATAATATATATTGTTATCTCCTCCTAGTTGGGGCCTTCAACCCAGGGTACGTGCATGTGCAAAGTTGCGCTCAAGCTAACGCTTCACTCGTTTGGCATCGTTGCGAAAAGCGTATCACGTGGCCGTCTCTGCTGACGAGGGAAAACGCATCCGCTCCCCGGCGTCTCACGCGGCATTCATCCACGCATCTGCTGTTTATGCAGCAGACCCACGCGCAATGGAATGTGCTTCCAGTAGATGTTGCACGGTCTACGGGTGAACCGCTAGATTGAAAGTCGCGAAATTCAACATTCCACAGGGAGATGGATGTCCTTGGCCAACGGGAAGGTGTCGGACAACGGCCCCTTCTTCGCCAACCACTTCGCACAGACGCCGTCAGAGACGATGCGGCCCTCAGCCTGCCACTTCTTGTATTCTTCTCGAGTGAAGGGTGTGAAACCCCACTTGTTGGAAGTAAATACTTTCTGGCGTCCGGGGAACTTGAAGGCGGCGCGGCGCAGGGCCAGGGAAGCGATGTTCACCGTTGACTCCTGTAGATGAGTAATGCAGCGCAGCAAACGGTAAGCAAACACATTCATAAACTTCACTCTTCTAAAGATTATCCTGCGGCTAATGTACACGAAAAGCATGCTCTACAGCATTACTAATGCCCACACAAGCCACACGCTATTGCGACAACTGCCACGCCCTTGGTCAAAGTAACAACGAGACCACTATGGCAAATTACAGACTATCCCAGAAGAACGGGTGTACCCTCCTTACCTTGGTTCTGATGGACATGAGAATTTGCCCAATGTTCACGCGCGCCACCAAACCCGTGGGCTTCCCAAAGGCTCCTCTCATACCTGTCTGCAGCCTATCAGCCCCTGCGCAAACCAGCACAAACGCAAGTCTGCAAGAACATGCAACAATGCTCCGCTCCAACTGAAGTACCTGCACCGTGAAAGGCCCAACTGGCACCCGATTACACCGCAGAAACATCAAGGGAACAAGAGAGAGGTGAATAAAATGCACCAGAAACGAGGCAAATCAAGCAAAGTACCATCTCTTGCTCGAGTGCACATACCTGCGCATGAAAGCATCTTGTTGATCCGGAGAACGTGGAAAGGATGGACCCTCATGCGCAAATGGAAGTTGTCCTTGCCGCAGTGCTTAATCATGTACTGAAGTCCATCAGACAGACAGACAGCCCAATGCCTAACCCATGCAACTCCAACACTACAAACAAAATCGGCCCCTGCTGGCAACTCGATAATCTCATACTACATAGAAAACAAGAACATGGCAACTCGACAATCTCATACTACATAGAAAACAAGAACATGGCAAATACCTACTACCTCCTAATAAATCAAAAATCAAGCATTTATACGTGAGATTAGAGGCACATTATAGCGGGCACCGGCAGTGGAGAACGTAAGCGCACTCGGATATCTGTCACTTGCTTATCTCCACAAAAAAATTAAAATGCAGAGAGAAGAGAGCCTGTGCTGCAATGATTGCATCGGTGCATAAGCACAGCAGGAATGCTGCTCTAGGGTTTAGGGCCTGCTTGCCTTGTTCGCGCAGACGCGGGCAGCCTCTAGGGCTTCTGATGAGATTTGCTCGTATTCATCAGAGACCAAATGGACAACACCCGGAAACTCATCTACGTCAGCCTTCTTGCGGCCCACGTCGTAAATGCGCAACTTGGCGTCCGGTACACCCCTGCAGAAGCGGGACTTGGGGTAGGGTTTGTTCTTGCAGTAACGGTAGCAGCGAGCTGGACGACGCCCCATTGTGACTGTTTTGATAAATCAAGCAAATACAGCAAAATAAAATAGAGGCAGCAGCCGGCCAACGCTGCAAAGCAACCAACAGCGGGAAACTGAGGCAACGGGTGCGCGTGTGGGGCTGACAGGGTAATAAGCACCCTAGGCAGATACTGCAGCTGCTGTAGATTAGAGCAGCTGCTACTTCTTCTCTAGACTGCCTTCTGCCTTAAACAAAAGAAAGTCTGCAGTCGCTTCTCTTGCATCACCCCTCCACTACAGCAGCAGCAGCCGCTGCTGCCGCCCAGGCTGGGGCTGCGGCAGCCGCTCTGGCCGTTGCTGTTGCTGTGGGGCGTCTTACTGAGGTTGAGTGTACCCAAAAATTAGTCGTTATGTCTTGTCTGATAGTTAAGTGCTTCAATTTTGCCTCAAGTATAATCTAGGAATGCCCACTTCCCTTCTAAGTTACTGCTTTACCAGCATTGCGCGGGCACGCGAAGCAGGCTGCATGCAGGTTAATTGCGCTGCTTTGCACTAGTACACTCCTATACTGGGCACGTACTGTGCATACCTTTAAAAAATTATCTAAACCAAGTGCTTACTGACAAGCAGATTAATTTCCTTCTTTGGTCGACAGGAAACCCGGAGTTACGATGAGGGCAACCAGAGCAGTACGAGTTATGCTATTCTCTGTCTTAGTCTTACCGGGTATAGCCAGCCATGCCTTAGGTTTATAAGTGTGCCCCCCCACACACACCAAGCCTCCCCCCAGCCCCCCCTCCCCGAAGCGTATGTTGCCGACTCAGGGCCAAGCAAGTATTGGACGAGTGTCTGCAGTGTTCATGCATGCGGCGGAGGGGGTGGGATTGTGCTTGCATTTGGAGTTGCCTTGTAGCACCAGTTACGGCGAGGAGCGTTGCAGCTTAGTAGAGGATGCCTCAGCTCTCTCAGTTCCGCACCTTTGAGCCAAGGCGCTCAGGGCGCCTGAGGATCGAAGGGGAGGTCAGCTGCTTGTTGGGGACTCTTACCGTATGTCCAGTGGCCTGACTGCACGCCATGACGTTCCTTGGACTAGATCGGGTACTATCCTTACACTTTGTTGGCCATATTCATGGGGAGAGGTGCAAGCAATGAATACAATCTCCACAGCAGGGTGGGCTGGCGCACAGCAGTGACTGGTCCCGAATGCGCTTCCAAAAAAACTACAAAAATGTTATGTACACTCCCCAAATCTCAGGACTTAGAATCCGCTTGTGTAATGGAAATTGATCAGGATCTGCCATCGGGCAAAGGGGCAGAGACTGGAGGGCTGCTATTATTCCCCGCTACTTCGATGAGAACGAGCCTCTAAGCATTAGTTCAAACATGCACGACAATATGGAGGGCGCAAAGGCCCTCCCTGCACCTGGAACTATACTGCCATTGCCACCGAAAGCATGCTACGGGGGCTTGTCTGCATCCGACTGTTCCCGACGTTTTGGGCTCTTGCATCCGGACCCTGAACCAGTCCCCATTCCCCCCGTCCTCCTTGCTAAAATTACAGACACCACACAAGGCAAATGACTGACTATTTCTATCAGCTGTTGCTGCAGTCGCTTTTGTTGGCCTCCTGAGGTCGCAAGCGGCCCCACCACCCCATGGGCCCAGCACGGCAGCTACGCACCGGTTACAGGCGCCACGCAATAACGGAAGTCCGCGGCTAGACAAAACTGAAGGCAAGTATGCCTTCTATATGATCGAGTGGATGCATCAGCACGCACAACAGAAGGACAGCGCCAGCAGGAAGCACCATCGCTTCTGCTGCTCCCTCAAACATGTCCACGTAACCGCCATTCTGAATGACGTTCATTAACAGAGCCGACTACTGCTGAGTCTTGAGTACCAACCTCAGCAGAGGCAATGCGTTTGTTTGGTTGTTCGGTTACTGTGAAGTCCCCGCAACAAAGCCCCGAGCACCATTAGCACAGCTAACTAAGTGCTATGCTGCAGCTAGCCAGCTAGCTGGCTGGCTAGCTAACTGGCTAGCTACCCGAGTCGAAACACTTGCATGATCAACCCGTAGTGTTTGCGGCCTCCTGCCACGCCTCCAAATCAAACTCGTCTTCTTCTGCATACTCAGGTAAAATACCTCTGAGGGAAGGCAATGAGACCACAGGAAATGAGACGCAAGTCGCTTAGGAGCAAGCCGCAACCTCACAAAAACGAAGAACTGCTTTCTATGGTTTACAGCCCCAGCTGCATGCGCCTGGGGCTGTGCACTAAATAGACGTATATGCTACCAACGAAGGGCAAATGCTGCGCCCGAAAAGCGAGGTGGAAAGCGTGTCACATCACTGTACATGCAACTACGTGTGTGCACGCGCCTGAGAGGAAATACGACGAGCAGCAACACAGTCTCACAGGCAGAAAGAAATGGACAAAGAAAGCGCACCAATTCATGTCAAGCAATCAATGCGACAGGACAGACGAACAAAAAGGTGAATGCATTCATTAACAAATATTCCTAAACACATAAAAACATGTATCTGTTTACAAGGATTGTCGGGAGATCAGCGGAAGCAAGGATAGAGGTTATGAAGAGGAGGCAGCACGTTGATAACTAAGGGAAACGGCAATAAGAATCACTCCCCTATTTTTAACAATGAATACACGATGAGAAAAAAAATTGGGACAGCGGAGAGGCAGCAGGCAAAAAGCCTCACCTGATTCTGCACTTGGCCTTCAGATCCATAACTTCCGCCGTCAGCGGCCCCAGCGCCTCAATGATGGAGGCGTTGCTGTAGAAAAAGCAAAGAAAAACACCGCAAAACGCCTCAGCGCACAAACACAAAAGCCAGGGGACAAATTTCACAGAAAGAACAGGCGAGGTATACTCAAGAAAGCAAACACACACAGAAAGGAGATGGAGCAGACAGATACACAACGCCACCTGTCCGTCAGTAACACATATGAAACCAAGAGAGAAGGCAATCATGCTTAAATTGAATACGCGCATTGCACACGAGAAAAAAGGCAAAAAGACTGCAAACTTCATGAGGTGACGGGAGATGCACGAAGTTGAACACAGATATCGGCGAGAGGAACGGAAACAACGTAATCAGCAAAAAAGAAGCTCAAGAACCGGAGAAAGAAGGTAAGACAGGCAAATGCACATCCCCAGTATTTGCTGCTGCAGCTGCTGCGAGATGTGCTGACGCACTTGTTCCTGTATTGCTGCGCCGTCTGCTCCAGCTGCTTGAGGGTGCCTGAGGCCTCTACCTGCACGCAGGTGGATAGCAGATGGACAAAGGCACATAAGCATGGACAAAACGTACTAGAGAAAGGAAGAAAGAACAATACAAATACAGGAAAAGAAGAGACAGAGAACGAGGATTCCCTTTGCATGCTGCGCCCTCCTAGTGCATACGCAGACAAACGCATGAAGGGGAGTAAAGAACAACGGATATGGAGAAGATAAAAAGACAGAGAAACAAGGAGATCCTTCGCACCTGCTGCAACTTTCGAGTCTTGCAAATGGCATTCTCCTCCTCGGTGCGCCGTTTCGTTGCAGCGACAAGTCTGAAAATAGGACAGTTAAAGAGAACGCTATTTCACATTCTTATACATCAAATAAATATAATTAATTTAATATAGTACGCTCATATTAATATATTTAAAAATAGTTCTCAAGAGCCAAGAGCGGCGGTAATAACAGTGACGGCATTCAGGTAAATAAAGATGCAGCAGGCGTTGAAAGGGAAAGAAGAAGAACAAATAAAGCCCGCATCCAGAAACGCGCAAGCGGACAAACGAAGCAGCAAAGAGTAGCAAAGAAGGGAGAACAAAGAAAACTGCTGGAGAAACGACACAAAAGCGAGGCCCCAACAGCAAGAACACATACACAACCCGCGGAAGAAAGAAAGAGAAAAAAACATCAAGACGAAGAGGTGATGCTACAAAAAGCAGCACGCCCCAAAACAAAGAAACAAAACTGCATCAAAAGCTAAATCTGCTTCCTTTCCTGCTTCTCCGGCTCCCACATTTTAATGAATAATGAAGAAACAAAAGGGAAGCACCAGCAAGCAGAATAGAACGAAAACTAAGCAATGAAACACACTATGCACAAACATCTAAACATTTTTGCTGCAGATTCAGAGGGAGAACCAACCTGTCTTTGGTTTGTGAAAGGTTTGAAAGGTGCCGCTGCCACGAAGCTGCAGCATGTGCATTCATTAGCTCGAGATTTACGTGTGCTGTTGCTGCATGCTGCAGCAGCTGCTGACAAGTCGCCACTGTCTTCTCCCACGCCTTTACATCTCCTGCCTTCGAGCCAGAAGGCACCGAAAAAGAGGTATATTTACTCAAATCCAACTCAGGAATCGGATCCCCTTAAACACGCAAACAACACAAAACCTACAAATGAAACACTCAACACGGCTTCCTATAATTATACATACTTACAAAACACCCAGCACTACGCGCATATATATATATAGGTACACAGATATATTTAGATATGCAAGTATATACATATGTGCGTCCATATATGTATACATGCGTATAAAAGCTCATAACGTGCATACAATGTACGATGCATATAAATATATATATATATATATATATAT
>NW_013550060.1:0-23935 GCF_000499425.1 Eimeria acervulina | reverse complement strand
ATATATATATATATATATATATATGCAAATAAATGCACATGCATACACGCATGTAAACATACATTTATATCATGTAATATACATCCACAATATAGACATGTATGTATGTTTGTTGCATTACATACACCGCCATACACTGCAAGCATTTAAACTGAATTTGGAGTTTAAATGTTTTGCAGTATTTATTGCAACGAACATACATATATGAGAATAGGCATTCTCCAGCAAACTCACCCTTCGCTTTCCTAGCCATCTCTTTGCCTAACATCGTTTCTGCATCATCTAAAGCAGGCGTCTTAGGAAGAGGGAGTTCTTTAAGGTAATCAGGGAGGTTATCGGGTCCCCCTGATTCCCGTGCAATTGCTGCCATTTCCTGCTGCAGCAGCTGCTGCACTTGCTGCTGCTGCTCAGCAGGCAGCGGGTCCACATACGGCAGCGCATCCAGCACCATGGCATGCGGCAGACGGTCAGTCAAATAAAAGTTCACAGGATTCGAACCTGAATTGGTGGGCTCCGCCTGAACGGCCCCATTGGTAGCCACTAAGGAATGGGGAGCCCCTGATGGAGGCCCCCCATTCACTGAGACGCCAGAGTCTGCCATAACACTGCTGCTGCTGTTACTGCTCCTGCTGTTCTTTCTGCACCTGCTGCTGCTGCTGTTGTTGTTGTTGTACCCGCTGCTGCTGTTGTTGTCGTGCTTGGCGCTGCTGCTGCTGCGGTCGTGCCTACTGTTGCTGCTGCTGCTGTAACTGTTGTTGCTGCCGCTGCAAACCTTGCAGCAGTATGCGCAGATCTCCTACTGAATTTGCTTCCCTTTTTTTAGCTATTTAAACGGAAGGAGCGGAGCCGTTGCTACTGTAGTTTGTAGGTGGAAGGTCGGGCCCCTCTGGGGCCCCTGCATGCACTGAGGTGTATCGAATAAGATTATTCAGCAGCGTGCATTTGGTTTATAAGTCAAAAAATATTTAATTATCGAAGGGTTTTCTGTTTCTTCTACAACGAATTATGGGGCCTCCTGAGCCCCAGAGGACACAGCCGCACTGCATGCGCGAGCACTTGCACGCTCTGCCACTCTTGCAGCATATCTTTTCTCTTGTTGATGTTAAGACAATTTTAATCGAACAAACTGAACGAGATGCACTCCAATGAGCCCCTAGGGTTTAGGGTTTTGGCTTAAGGTTTTCAGAAACCCTGCAACACATTGCAGTGCAGCTGCATGCAACAACTCTACACTGATCTGGGGGCCCTTGGGGGCCCCTGAATGAGCTCCATTGTGCGTTATCTCTGCATGCATCTGACGCTTCTCCCCTATAGGGCGCAGATGCCTGCAGCTGCAGCCTTCACCCGAGAAGGCGCATGCAGCTGTGTTGAAGATAAAGAAGATCGAGGGGGTCCTGGTAGAGAGAAGAGAAGAAAACGCCTCAAATGCTTGAGACACCCCATGCAACCCAAGGGGGGCCCCACAAGGCCTGCAACGCCGCTGCTGTCTGTGCAGCAGCAATCGCCTGGTCCCTTTATTCAATCAGCAGCGCTTCTACTGAAGTCTCTCAGACACTTAGAATAAAAAGATACTCGGCTAAGCCAGGGGCGATACCTCCCCCATATATATATATATATATATATATTTGTAAAACACGCCTTCAGGCACCCTTTGTTAGTTGTCTGCCTCGCACTTGCAAGAGCTAAATGGCTGTACAGCTGAAGAGCGAAAGGTTTAAGGAGTTTTGCAGGCACTCCACAACTGCCATTCACAGTCTAGCGCCTCTAACTCCTAAAACTGAAGCGACGCTAGCAAGGCTGTCATTATGAGGGGGCTGCTGCTCGTTAGTTGCATGCGTTATACACTCTCAACCCTAGCAGTATAAACCCCAGCAACACACACCCTCTAAGTACTAACAGCATAAGTTCTAATAACAATCTGAAGCCCCTAAACCATAACAGTATAACCACAGCACGACACGGAAAAAACATAGGTAGAAAGGAGGAAAAAGAAAAAGAATCAAAGGTGGGACCCGCATGAAGCAGACGAGGGGAACCCTAGGGGGCCCCAGAGAAGCTCGAGGGGGCCCTCAGCAGCAACAGCAGATGCTGCAGCAGTGTCCGCAAGGCCACACAATCAGACAAACAGAACAAAGAACACCCCATAAACAAACCGTCACTCTAAAAGACCCCAAAAAGAAGCATCAGGTGCTCAACCCTGCAACGAAGGTGCCCCAAAATCAGATGCCTGCTGTCCCTCGTTTTCGTCGTTATCTTCTATTTCGATTAGCTAATGGAAGCAGCAGCCACTCACCAACGCAATGCATGCGTGTTGCTGGAGGGAGAAGACTGCAGCAGCTGCAACGCGAACAGCGGGAGCAGCAGCGAAAGAGGACGCAGACGCAGCAGCAGCTACAGAAACAGCAGCAGCAATACTAGTGGTGCTGCTGCTGCTGCTTCCTGCATGCGTGAGGCAGAAAAAAACCAATGTTTTCTCTTTCTTTCAGATGCTGATAATGCAATCTCGGTAGCGCTGCTTTGGCTGTCTTCTTTTGCTGCGAGGCCTTAACCTGCCTTCCATATTCGTGCTGCTGCTGCTGCCAGTGATACGCGGCAGTACCCTGCTGCTGCTGCTGCTGATGTAGCATTTTCGCTGCTGCGCCTGGGCTTCGGTCCAGGGCCTGCTGCTGGAGATGCGGTAAGTCTGCTCTTGAGCGGCTCTCCATTGGTCATATATCCTGCTGCTTCTGATGCTGTTGCTGCTGCTGTTACCGTCATTCACTGTAAGTGCACTTAGATGTGCTTTGGGCTGGGGCAGTCTAAGGAGCTGGTGCTCCTCCCGGTGCTGCTGCGCCTTCCGGTGCTGCTGCTGCTGCTGCTGAGATTCATTGAGGGGGCTTCCACCGTGGAAAACCTTGCCACGGCCTCGTTGACTGTTCAATCCGCTGTGGCCGATGCAGCTGACGAAGCCGCTGCTGCTGCTGTTGTTGCTGGTACTGGTATTTCTGTAGCTGCTGCGATAGCTGGTTGAGTCGCCGCCGGTGTTACTGGCGCTGCCAGCAGCAGCAGCAGATACGGATACATCGGGGTGAGGCCCTGGTGAACAGCAGCTGCTGCGGGCGTCGTGATAGCTAATGCAGGTTTTGGTTGTAGTTGAGATGAACTGCCTGTGAAAGACAGGCTGCCGTGCTGCAGCTGTTGCTGCTGTTTTCGCTGCTCCTGTTAGTGTGCATTGTCGCGCTGCTGCCGATCGTGCTGCTCTCTCTGCTGCTGCAGTGACGCTCTTGGGCTGCAACTGCGACGGCGAGCTGCTGGTGTCTGTGTTGCTGATGCTGCTGCTGCTGCTGCTGCTTCTCGTGACGCGCATTATGATTCCCTTGAGGCTGCTGCTGTACTCCTTACCAGTACTATTGCTTCTGCTGCTGTTGCTGCTGCTCTTATTGTTGCTGCTGCTCCTCTTATTGCAGCTGCAACTGACGACGCGAAGCCGACGGCCCCGAAGCTTCTCAAAGACTGGTGCTATCTCAAGGATCCCTGGCTGAATCATGTGCTGCTGCTGGTGCTGCTGCTGCATGCGCTGCAGCAGCAGTTGCTGCTGGTCCCCAAGTCTTTTTCGGGCTCCCTGCGACTGCTGCGGTTGCCTTCGCTGTTCCGCTGCTGCTGCTGTACGCAGCGTTCGCTCCATTGCTGTTGCTACTGCTGCAGCTGAGCCGTCGATATAGCCTCCAGCTGCAACGGGATCCGCAGCAGAAGCAGCAGCTGCTGCAGATGCTGACGCTACTATGTTTTCTGTTGGTGCGACATTATAACCAGCAGCCGCAGCAGCTGCAGCAGCTGCAGCAGCTGGCACTGGTATGGTCGGTGCTGCTGTTGACTGTTGCGCGCTGCTCTGTGCATGACGAGCAGCAGCAAATGCAGCACGAACCTCAGCAGCAGCAGATGTAGCAGCAGCAAAAGCCGCAGCAGGACCCTCTTCTGCTGCTGATGAGGGGTCGTATTTCATGCATGAGACGCCTCTTCCTTCTGATCTGCTGTTGCTCCCGTGTCCTTTCCAATTGGGCGAGGGTCTCGCAAGTCTGCTGCGGTGCGCTTGGCCACTGCATCTGCTGCTGCAGCTCCTGCTGCAGCAGCTGCTGCTCCTGCTGCTGGGCGTCCACCCACCGGAGGCGCTGTGACCGCCCCCCTTGACAGCAAACGACAACACCTGTTTAGCTTCCTTAGCGGGAGCTGCAGCAACGCGACGGGCTTCAGAACCTGCAGCACCTGCTGCTGCAGTGGCTGCTGTTGCTGCTGCTGCTGGTCTGGGCGCTGGCGGTACCTCACTGATGATCTTGTGATTGCTGCATCTGCTGCTGCTGCTGCATCTGCTGCAGCAGCAAGTGCTGCTCCTCTTTGTCGCCGTTGCAACTGCCCCCCCCTTCGCCGTGTCTCGGTAATGTTGTGAGCATCCCCTGAGGATGCTTCTGCCTGCTGCTTTATCTGTTGTTGCTGCTGCAACAGCAGCACGCTGCTGCTGCTCCAGATGGGCAGCAAGGGCTCCTGAACACAGCAGCACTTTTGCATGGGCTTGCGACCCTCTTGCTGCACCGTCACATCAGCAGCAGCTTCAGCAGCAGCCACACCGGATGCAGCAACACAAGCAGCAGCAGAAGCAGCAGCAGCAGCAGCAGCAGCACCTATGCGACTAGCAGTACACCCCAACGGATCGACCTGCTGCAAGAAGGCTCTTGCCGTCTCCCAGGGGTCTGCTGCTGTAGCAAATCACCACCAGCACAAGACACGCAGCAGCAGCAGCAGCAGCAGGGTATCCTCAGCCCTGAATGTAATCGTTACTTTTGGATTACCTATGGGTATTGTTTGTCGTTTGTGTTGTTGTTTGCTGCTAGCATCAGCATGCTACTGCTGCTGCAGTCTCTTCGCTTTGTGTTTCTTTTTGCTGCTTCATTTGCATGCATGCGTTGCTGTGTAGAGTACTGCCTTTGTATTTGCTGTCCCCGTATCTCCCCAGACACCATATGGCTGCGGTTAAGAGCAGCAGATGCTGTCTTTGCTGTGCTGCTGCTTGTTTGCTTCGTTGTTGTTTGCTGTATTTGTAGGGTTTTGCTGCTCGCAGCATTCACTTGAATGTCTCACATCTTCAGGTACGGCAAGACCCTGTATCTAGCGGCAAAACCCTAAAGCCTAAACCCTAAACCCTCGGAACTCTATATTCTAAGCAATAAACCTTAGACCGTAAACCCTACGCCTAAACTCTAATCCTTCAACCTCAAACCTTAAACCTACAACCTACGTCCTAAACCCTAAACCCTAAGACTCAAACCCTAAACCCTAAACCCTAAGCGCTAAACCCTGGGCTAGGGAGACCACCACAGACGGAAGACAGACACGAGAGGAAGAGAGGGTGAAGCGAGGAAGCAGCAACGAAGCAGCAGCAAACAGAGAGCAGCAAGCAAAGAGCAGCAACCCAGGAGCAGAAGCAGCAGCAAACAAGAAGCAGCAGACAGCAAGCCAGCCACCCATGCAGAAGCATGCAGATGCACAAAAAACAGCAGCAAACAAAACGGAACAAACCACGGAGAACAACAAGCAGCAAGAGCATCAAGGGAAGCTATCCACAGCAGCAGCAGCAGCCACATTCGCTGCTGCTGTTAAGACTGTCTATCCTCATGGAAGTGAAGAGAATGCCGTATACAGGAGACAAGACATATATATATATATATATATATACAACTATATATTAGGAGTGCAGCAGCTACTTAGGCAACTGCAGAGGGTTTCCACACACAGCCCTAATACGACTGTCGTCAGCAGCAGCCAATCCTCTCGAGCAGCAGCAGAAGCTGCTGCTGTTGTTGTTGCTGCTGTAGTTGTTGCTGCTGTTGTTCCTGTGCTTGCTGCTTCTGCTGCTCCGTAGAATTCGGCGGTCATTCTAACAGACGGTAGTATGCACGACTTCGTAACGTGCTGCTGCTGTTGATGCTGCTGCTGCTGCTGCTGCAGCGACTTCTGTAGCAGCACACAGCAGCACTGCAACACAGACACACTAATAGGTGTACCCGTTGAACTAACTGCGCTCTCAATAGTGATATGAGGAATGCCCGGAGCAGCGGCAGCAGCCGCAGCTGCTGCTGCAGCAACGACAGCAGCAGCAGGACAAGTAGCTGTCTATTGCATCTTCTACAACAGATCTCGCAGCCTTTTCTTAAGCTCTCTAAACTCATTACTGGGATCGCATCTATTGAAGATATTCCAGAGCGTGCCGCAGGCTGCTACAACAGCAGCTGCAGCAGCCGCTGCTGCAGTTGCCTGCTCCTGCTGCTGCTGCTGCTGATGCTGCATGCAAGGTCACTGGGTGTCAGTCGCGTCTCTGGAAGAAGAGCCTCTTCTTCCCTTTACTTCTTTTGTCTTTTGTTTGTCTTTGTTGCAGATCTTTCTTTGCCTTTTGTAACTCCTTGTTGCGGGTGTACTCCTTTCGAACAGGAGCTGCAGCAGCTGTCTCCTTAACACCGGTCAGCAGCAGCAGCAGCAGCAGCAGCAGCAGCAGCAGCAACGACGGGTTCTTGCTCTTTTGTTGGGTTCAAGAATGAGTTCTTCTGCTGATAAAAACGTAAAGGCAGCAACAGCTGATGAGATGGCGTCCGCTCGTACAGCCGACACATCTCCCGTTGCTGCTGCTGCTGGTGCTGCTGCTGCTGCTGCTGGTCAGGACGCCGTGAGCAGCAGCAGCAACAGCAGCAGCAGCAACAGCAGCAGCAACAGCAACAGCAGCAGCAGAGGCCGCAGCAGCAGCAGGAACTACGGCGTGGCGTTGGGGGCCATTGGCGCTGCTTTGTCTGTCACCCTGCTGCAGTATCTTCCCCGTCTGTTTTCTGCTGAGGGTAGGGCAGCATTTCGTGCTGCTCTGCTGCAAGCAGGAGGCGGTGATTGGCTGCTGGTTTGCTGCTGCACTCTCTTCTCCTTCGGGTGTATAGGCAGCATCCTCTACAACGCACGCTTGGCGCATAACTGGAGGCTTGAGCGGTTTATTGTTGCTCTTGTTGCTCAGCAGCGGAGACAGCAGCAGCTGCTGCAGCAGCAACTGCAGCAGCAGCAGCAGAAACAGAACTTGAAGCATCACCAGCAGAAAGCTGCCGAGCGGGAGAAGCAGCAGCAGCAGCAGCAGCAACACGAACACCATGACGAATGCTGCTGCTGCGAGGAGGAAGAAGCAAAAATAGGTGTTCTCTTCGTTACTGCACATCCTGATGATGAGTGCATGTTCTTCGCCCCGTCTTTGTCTCTATTCACATCGAAGAAGGAGAGGTTTGAGGTCTTCTTACTCTGTCTCTCCACAGGTAAGCGCAAGCAATAACTGCTGCTGCGGCGGCAGCAGATGCTGCCGCTGCTGTTGCTGCTGTGACGGCGGGTGCTGCTACCGCGGTTGCTGCTGGAGTGCCGGCGGAGGGTGTTGCTGCTGCTGCTGCTGCTGCTGCTGCTGCTACTGGTACAAGCGATGCTGCGGGTGTTGCTGCTCCTGCTACATCTGCTGCTGCGGGCTTGGGCGTTGCTGCTGTTGTGCCGCATGCAATTATTGTGATGCTTCTGTTGCAGCTGCTGCTGCAGCTTCTGCTGTTGCTGCCGCTTCTGTAGCTGCAGCATCACCATGGTCATGGCCTTGTTCTCTGTTGGCGCTGCTGCCGTTGCTGCTGTTGCTGCTGTTGCTGTTGTTGCTGCTGCTGCTGTTGCTGCTGCAGGGGACTACGAGGGTCTGGGTGCGACCCGTAGGGAGGAGTTGTTTGCTGCTGCAGCAGCGCTTGGCGTTTCTAAGGATAATGTTTGCTGCTTAAATGATAAGAACATGAGAGATGGCTGGCAGCAATGGAGCAGCAAAGCTGTGTGCAACGCGGTTAGGGGCTTTCTTAAATCGAAGCAGCAGCAAATACACTGCGTAAGGAGACACGCGAAGTTTGCATGCAGAACAAACAAACAGAACAAAAGAAGAAAGGAATGCAGATAGAAAAATTAAATTAACATAAAAAATATAAAATTAATTAACTAAATTAATTCAAAACGAGACAAATGCGAGAAACAAGCAGGCAATAACAAAGGATTGCTGCTACATGCGTTGCTGCTAATGAATAAGCAGATAAAGATATCTGTTTAATTGATGCTGCATGCGTTGCTGCTAATGAATAAGCAGAGACAGATAAAGATTATGATATCTGTCTTCTTGTTGTTGCAGATCTTCACCTTCGATCGCCAGGGGGTGTCCAGACACCCAAACCACGTCAGCGTATATGAGGGACTCAAGTGAGTAGCAGCAGCAGCAGCAGCAGCAGCAGCAGAAGCAGTGCTAGCAGCAGCAGTGCTGGCTGTAGCAGCTACAGCAGCAACTTGCAACCAGAGTAGCTGCAGTAGCATTAATGCAGCAGTGCCGGCTGCAGCAGCTGCTGCTACCAGAGTAGCCGCAACAGCATGCAGCTTTTTCGTTCGTTTTTTTTTCAGATTATTGAACGAAGAAGTCCTTGAGACGTGCAGGCAGCAACATGAGCAACAACTGGAGTTACGAAAGGGGGAGGTGGAGTTGAAGCACGACGTTAGGGAGCAGCAGCTGCAGCAGCAGCAGCAGCAGCAGCGGCAGCAGGATGGGGAGCAGCAGCAGGAGACCGATGAGGAGCAGCAGCAGGAGCTGCAGCTGCTGCCTTCTGTGTTTATCTTCTCCCTACAGACTCACTGCCTTATTCGAAAATATTGCGGTGCCTTAAACCTTATACCTGCAACTGTGGAAGCCAACAACAAGGGCGTGTGCGTGGCTGCTGCTGTTGCTGTTGCTGTTGCTGCTGCTGGTGC
Source organism: Eimeria acervulina (assembly GCF_000499425.1). Taxonomy (NCBI): domain Eukaryota; phylum Apicomplexa; class Conoidasida; order Eucoccidiorida; family Eimeriidae; genus Eimeria; species Eimeria acervulina. The sequence continues at coordinate 15,127 of NW_013550060.1, read as the reverse complement.
TGCTACTGGTGCTGTTGATGCTGATGCTGCTGGTGGTGCTGCTGTCGATGCTGCTGGTGCTGCTGCTCTTGCTGCTGCTGCTGGTGCCGCAGCTGTTGCTTCTGCTGGTGCTGTTGCTGCCGCTGTTTCTGCTGCTGGTGGTGCTGCTGGTGTTGGTGCATTGCTGTTGCTGATGCTGCAGTTGCTGTTGCTGCTGCGTCTACTGCTGTGTGCTACCGGCGAAGTGTGTGTTGTAGCTGCTGCTGACGGCTTCGCTGTTCTCCGGCATCTGGTTTGGGTGCTACTGCTGCTTGCTGCTGGGGCTTGCTGCTGCTGCTGTAGCAGGTGCAGCAGCAAGAATTTTAATTTTGTGGTTTTCTGTGTTCAGAGACGTTGCAGCCAGCCTTACACCTATGTCTGCCATAAGGTCTGTTGGTGGCGCTGCTGCAGTTGCTGCTGCTGCAGTTGCTGCTGCTGCAGTTGTTGCTGCTGTTTCTGTTGTTGCTGCTGCTGCCGCCGTTGCTGCTGCTGCTGTCATTCCTTGGTGGACGAGGAGGCGAAAGCAGAGCAGCAGCTGCAAGTTGGCCAGTAGCAGCAGCAGCAGCTGCTGCTGCTGCTGCTGCTGTTGCCTCCGCTGGGTGCTGCATGATCTGCTGCACGTGCTGCGTTTGCTGCTGCTTGTAGGGGCCTCCTGCATCACCGCTCGCAGCAGGTTTGGTTTCGCTGGCTGTTTGTCCTCTTTTCAAGGTAATATATAGATAAAAGAAGACTTAGAAAAGAAAAAGCAGCAAGGATCAATTAATTAAAGTGCAGCTACAATTTAGATAAGGTGTTGCTACACATACTCAGGCCGTTCGCGAGTTTTGTAGGGAGCTTTGTTGGATTGCTGCTGCTGCTGCTCTTGCTGCTTGTGCTGCTGTTAGTGCTGCTGTGTCTAATACGAGCGTTGCTGATACTGCTGTTGCTGGTAATGCTGCTGCTACGGCTGCTGCAGATAGTGTTGCTGTTACTGCGGTTGGTGATTGCGTTGCTGCTGCTGCTGTTTCTTCTGCTGTTGCTGCTGCATCAGCTACTCGTACACGAATGTCTACGCCCCCATCGATTGAATCTGCGGCAGCAGCCCCCATAATATATCGATGCTGATGCAGCAGCAGCAGCTGCTGCTACTGCCTCTTGTTGATGGCAGCAGCAGCTGCTGCTGCTGCTGTTGAGTCAGGCCCGTGTAACTCACAAAAGCTGCCGACGCTCCTTTGTTTGCTGCTTGGAAAGAATGATATTTTGTGCTGCTAAAGTGCTGCACTTGTCATGTTGAGTGCACGAACTTTTGCTTCTGCTGCTGTAGTTGCTGCTGCTGCTGTTGGTGGCTGCTACTGCTGCTGCTGCTGTTGCTGTCGCTGCTGGTGCGGCTGTTTTCTCGCTGCTGCTGTTGCTGCTCTTCTATCCTGCCGCTGGTGCTGCTGCAGCCGCTGTTTCTGTTGCTGCTGCTGCAGCATCTGCTGTTTTGCTGCTGCGGTTGCTGATGCTGCACTGAGACGGGCATTCGAGTCTGCTGGAGGGTGCTGCGGCAGCAGCTGTAGCACCAAAAGATGCGGCTTCTGAGGTGAAACAGCAAACTACAGCAGCAGCAGCCTGCTTCCCACTGCTGTGCTGCTGGTGCTACTGCTGCGGCTGCACTTCCTGCTGCAGTGCGCGAACACATACATATATAGAGGAAAACCTAAACATAAGGAGTCTGCCACGCCAGGAGCAACAAGGAAATCGCTATGCAGCAACAGTTGCTGCTGCTGCATGCACTGCTGAAGCAGCAGCAGCAGCTGCTGCTGCACGCACTACTAAAACAGCAGCTGCTGCTGCTGTTGCACGTGCTGTTAGGGCGGCAGCAGCTGCTGCTGCACGTGCTACTAAAGCATGAGCAGCAACTGCTGGTGCACGTGCTGCTAGAGCAGCAGCTGCTACAGCAGCCGCTGCTGCAGCAGCTGCTGCAGCGCCTCGGCCTCACGCCACCAACAGCAGCTGGTGAAGCAGCCGCTGTCAGCGAGGCAGCTGATACTGTGGCTGAGCCTGTTCTGCTGCTGCTATTGCTGCTGCTGTTGCTGTTCTTGCTGCTATTGCTGCTGAGCTGCTGGAGAGTTTACTGGTTGGCTTTGTCGGCGCTGTTCGCAGCACCAGCAGCACCAGCAGCATCGCCAGCAGCAGCATCGGCAGCTGCTGCAGCAAGAAGATCAGCAAAGTTGCTTCGACGGTGGTGCTTCACCTTCTCTTTGAATGCTGCATGCGCTGCCTCCCACGCCTCTTTGAAATTTTTCGTTTTTTCCTGATGCCGCCGCCCCGCCAACTGCGACACATCGATCCCCGCCTCCCCCTAAAAGCAGCAGCAGCAGCAGCAGCAGCAGCAATATTAAGGGCAGTTCAGATACAGCCAAGTGCAAATGGAGCAGTAGCAGCACCGGCACATATGGCAGCAGCAATTGCTGCAGCAGAAGCAACAGCACACGCGGAAGCAGCACAAGCAGCAACGGCACAAACTGCAGCAGCACAAGCAGCAGCAGCAGCAGCACAAGCGGCAGCAGCACAAGCTGGTGCATCGCGTGATACCTTGAGAATGCACGGCCACCATACATCAGCAGTCGGGAGAAGCTTTTTCTTTCTGAGATGAAGATCAAAGAAAAACGAAGCCGTAGGCAGCACTTCTTGTTGCAGCTCTTGTATACTGCTGCCGTTGCTGCCGCTGCTGCTGCTGCTGCTGCTGCTGTCTTCGCTGCTGCTACTACTAGCTGCTTGCGGCCGCTGCTGCTGCTCAGCAAGCTGCTGCAACTGCTGCCAGTTAATGCGCCGCTCTGTAACCTCCCAGAGCCAGGAATCTTCATCTGCTTCCACAGGGTGAGGGAAGCTCCCCTCTAACAAGACGTGTTCTCCCTTTCTGCTGCTGCTGCTGCTGCTGCTGCTGTTGCTGCTGCTGCTAGTGGTGGCTGTTGTGGAGGATTGGAAGGCATCAGAAGAGCAGCAAACGCGAAGGGTCTGCTCTGTGAGGTGTACACGCATATCTCTACCGCGGACGCCTAGCGGCAGCAGCAAAGACAGCATAACTTCATTTGGTGTTTGCTTCCAGAAGTAGCGCCCTGAGCTGACCCCCCCATTTTGAATAAGTTTCTCCATCTCTGATTTACTTAGTCCTGTTGATAGAACTGCAGGAAGGCCTGCTGCTGCTGCTGCTGCATCTGCTGCTGCTGCTGCTGCTGCTGGCAATTCTGCTGCCTGAACCGGGCCGCAACGGGGCCATTCGTGTGCATCTTCAAAAGACATCCCTGTCTCAGTGAGCGCTTCTTGCTGCTCCTCTTCCACCCACTTCTGCAGCATCTCCTGCTGCTTCTGCTTCAGTTGCTGCTGCTGCTGCTGCTGCGCTGCCTCTGACTTCGACAGAATGTTGAAACCTGAAGGACCAATGGTCACTGTCTGGTCTTTTGTTAAACGCCGCACGCGAGGCGCATGCGCTTCTTCTTCTTCCTCTTCTTCATCTCCTATGTGATCCCATTTGCTGTAGTCAATTCCTCTCCTGCTGCTGCTGCTGCTGCTACTGCTGCTGCTGCTGCTGCTGCTGGGCAGCGCGTGTTTGCGAGAAGCAGGGGACTCCTCATCAGACTCTTCCTCCTCGCTCTCGCTCACCTCCAGTTTATCCCATTTGCTGTAATCTACCATCTTCTGCCTGCTGCTGCTGCTGCCCCTGCTGCTGCTGTTGTTGTTGTTATTGCTGCTGCTCCAGCAAATGCCTCTGAGGCAGCTGCTGCCTTGATACTTTTCTTCGAATTAGAGGTGTAGCCAAGTTTAGAACAATACCCCGAAGGATAGGTGACGGGGCTGCTGCTGCAGCAACGATCGTACTGCTGATGCTGTTGCTGGTGCTGCACCTGCTGAGTTAATGCTGTTATTGCTGTTATTTTGCTGCAGTTGTCGCTTCGTTTTCCCTTTTATTAATGTGCATTATCCTCTCCTAAGCTTTACTACTGACTGCATGCACAGGCAGACAAACCCTTGCAGCAGCAGCCGCTGCTGTGGGCCCCAATCTGCTGCAGCAGACTGATGCAGCAGCAGCAACAGCAGCAGTAACAGCAGCAGCCTGGCTCGAGGCGGAGTGAACAACATGAACTTCAAAATAATTGGGGTAATTTTATGGAGTTCTCCTCTCAGAAAATTATGCAGAACCTCCTCATTGACTGCCCTCTGCGTCTCGCGTAGATAGGAGCAGCAGCAGCAGCAGCAGCAGCAGCAGCGGCGGCGGCGGCAGCAGGACTGGCAGCGTGTAGCGAGTGTGTGTGTGTGCGTGTGTAAGCGGCTCCGTCTACTGCGACAAACCCTTGCCTTTCCCTTGCAAAAACTCAGCTCCGCAGCAGCAGCAGGAGCAGGAGCAGCAGGAGCAGCAGCAGGAGCAGCAGCAGCAGCTGGAGGTTTCTTTTCTGCATCCGACAATGTTTGAGCGCATGCGTTCTTGGTTTGCTTCCTCTAAAGAGGTGGGAGGCATGGGGGTATTGTTTTCTTCACTTGCTGCAGGCAGCGCCCCGGCTCACTGCCGCAGCTCCTCCTCTACCTCTGGAGCAGCAGCAACAGCAGCAGCAGCAGCAGCACCAGGAGGAGGAGCAGCAACAGGAGCAGGAGCAGGAGGCTCAGATTTATTGCAACCTATTTCTTCTGGTGCTCCTTCTGTATCTCTTGTCTCTGCTGCAGACTATCCGACACCACAGAAGTATTTAGATAATCCAGATTCAATTCCTACATATTATACATTTCAAAGTAATATGGTTTCTGATGAAGATTTACTTCCGGGAATGTTAAGAAATTTAGAGGTTGATAGAAGGCTAACTCTGCCTACACGTACACATATACGTTTTCTCGTTACAGCAACAGATGTTATTCATTCTTGGTCTGTACCTGCACTTGGTATTAAAGCTGATGCTATACCAGGAAGACTGCAAAAGGTAAATACCTTTATTCAGAGAGAAGGAGTTTTCTATGGACAGTGCAGCGAGCTCTGTGGGGCCCTTCACGGGTTCATGCCAATAGTTGTAGAGGCTGTCAGCCCCGAAACATATGCGGCGCATGCAAAGAAGTGGTATAAAGAGTAAATAATATCAACAGCAGCAGCAGCAACTCTGTCAGCACCAGAAACTGCAGCAGCAGCTGTGCCGACAGTGGCAGCTGCAGCAGCGGTAGCAGCGGCAGCAGCAGCTGTGGTAGCAGCAGCAGCTGTGGCAGCAGCAGCAGAAAGAAGAAGGCTAACACAAGGAAGGAAGCAAGCAGGGCGATCGCAACGGCGTTGCGGGGCTGTAGATAAAATTACAACAAATGGAGGACCGGGGTTAGTGTTGCAGCAGCAGCAGCTCCAAGAGCAGCAGCAGCTGCTGCTGCTGCTACAGCTGCGTTGCTGCTTCTGATGCTGTTGTGGTGGCGCGTTGACGGTTGTGTAATTTGCTGCAGGTGCAGATCATACCTACAGGAGAGCTACTCCTATTATAATATATATATATATTATATGCATGTATTGTATATCATGCATACCTATACATCATATATATATGTATATAATATGTATACATATATGTATGTATATATACATCTGTATATATAGATATACGTATCTAGGAGGATGTGCAGTATATACTGCAATTTATTATATATATAATATATATATATATATATATATATTACATGTATATATATATATATATATGGCGGACTGTTTCCTACAGGGTGAATAGCAGAAGAAGAGATTCACTTCACTCGTTGCTTGCTGAATAAAGCGTGTATGAGCGCAGCTGTATATACACTGCGTCTCTGTGTGCAGCGGGAGGCTTTTAGTTGCTGCTTGCAGCGGCTGTCCCCCCAACTGCAGCAGACAGAAAGCGGTGCTCTCTGAAGAGTAGTGATGCATTTGCATGCACTTGCTGCTCCCAAGGGAAAGCTGTGAAGCAACAGCAAAAAGCAGCAGCAGCAGCAGCAGCATATGCACCTACAGGAGCAGCAGCTACAGCAGCCGCTGCAACAGCGGCATCAGCAGCAGCAGCCGCTGCAAAACAGCAGCAGCAGCAGCAGCCTGTGCAGCAGCAGCTGCTGCAAGGGGTTCATTTGTTTTGGTGGTAGCTGTTGTTTGCTGGATTTGTTTAGTGCTGTGGCATATTAACACGCTTTCTTTATTTTTGTTGAAGCGTTGGGGCTTGCTTATTTAGATGCATGTGTTTGCCTTTACACCAGTAGATAACGGCAAACGAACGCAATTAGTAGAAAGACAACATCTTTTAAGGGCTTCACAAAGTATAGGCAAAGCAGCCGAATGTACATACACCTGACGTACTGCACCATAATTGTTTCAGCACTTCTCTTGGTAGTCATTTCATTCATTTGTAGCTTATATCCATGTACGCAGTTGTACAAGGCATGCATACACGCACATGCACATGAGTGCGCCTGCATGCATGCGTTTGCATGAATGCATGCATGCATACTTGCAAGCATATCACGATATGCATGCATGCATGCATATCATCCCTTGTTGGTTAGTGAGCGGCGTTAATGGCTGTTACAAACAAACCAACAGATTCGTCAGTGATGCCGCTGATGAACTGATTTATACAGACAGCCGCAACTACCGCTGCTCCTCACAACCTACGAGCTAAAAGAAACATAACGCAGCACAAAGCACCTAATGCAGTGCAGTGTTGTATATTTTGCTGCTGTTATTATTCTATTTGCTTGGTCTTACACTTGCACAGCGATACGATGGGTGGCAGAAGGGGCAGGAGCTCCTGTTGTGAACTGGGACTCAATATATTAATTTGTTGACTGTTCAGGCGTACACCCACAGCCCAACAGTAAAAGTATACTAAAGACGTACGAATATAGCAAACACGCGCGTGCTGGTTAAGTAAATGCAGGATGCGATGTGGTGATTATAGTGGAATAGGAACCTAAGGAGGAAATACTTCAGAATTGGGTTCGTGTTGATATGGATATAAACAAATGTAGATGGCCGCACAACACAGGGGCCCCAAATGACACTAAACATTTGCACGGTCACACCAGCGAGAAAGGGATATAAGCGTTAGTTGAATGTACGCAGAAGCACCAATACATGGAAGATGCATTTAACACAGTTACTTTATGAAAAATGCATCTTGAAGGCTGAACCTGTCATCGTGATGTACGGGAGCATGCGAAAACTTGGTGAGGAAGACAATTGATAAATAGGCTGCTGAACCCTGCAAAAAGACAAGTAGTTCGTCGATCAGGGGCAATGGATCTTTTTTTCCCTGTAATTTTATTGGGGGGCTAGGATCCTATGCACATGCGCCACTTCCCGTCCTTGTTCGTCAGCAATGGATTATGTTCAAATGCACGAGTTGGCGGTTGAGCTTTGACTCTACATTAAAGTTCTTTTCTTGCAGTTCCATTTCCCGATACTTGGGGTGCGAGTACTAAGGGAAAAAAAATTGGGGGTGCACCGGGAGAGTGCTTTATTCGGTGCGTTGGGCGTCCAGGGGCTGGCCGACAAGCGAGTAGCAAGAGGCATCTTTCTGCAGCTGCCTGTGATTGCGTGTTCTTCAGCTGTGATTTCTTTTGCTGCTCACCCAGCGTTGAAGAGAATCCTATCATCACCTCCGATGCTGCCGGCTTCGTGGTATGAGATGCTGATTCCCCTTCTCTTACGGTACAGGAAACAAGCTCTGGTGCGAACGCTGTGCGGCGCACTGTCTCATTCCTTCCCGGCACACATGTCTCAATAGTATCGTCTGGAAGCCTCATGTGCACCTTTCAGTGAGTTAGCCACGGGACGCCTAGTGTATTTCGTAGTAAAGAAGCCTACCAATCCTTGTGTGACTCTGCATAAACGTTGTCTCATGTTAACATGTCCATCTCTGAATTAAGCCCGCGTTTAGCACCCACAGTCTTACTGATTGCTGTTACCTATCTCACTAAGCAAGGCGTTGTCGGAAAGACTGCGCCAACGATTAGGCGGGTATTGTGCACCTCCTCTTCTTAGTTCCATATATCAGTTTCACTCAGCCGCCTGTAAGCCTCATTAAGCGCTTGGCCAAGCACAGGGCTGAGCCCAGACGGATCTGTAGGTGTGGCTGTCACCTTCTTTTGCCCCATCATTTCGTCGCACGTTACGTGGGGACAAGGGATTTTCGCTGGAGTCTTTGTTGACTTCTCAGGAGGAGGTCCTTAATGTCTTACTGGTCCAGTTCCTCATCGCTTTTCCTGGGCCTTCAACATCAGAAACTGTGGCTTTCCATGTTGAAAGCCACAGTAAACATGCATCCGTCTGAGTGCCGGATACGCCTGCTGCAATCTGTTCTTGCTCCATGTCTTTCTGAGGGACGCGGGTATTTGCAGCCCCAATATTCATAGGCTTTGTATCTTTGCCCCTATCACACCCGTTTCCTTCTTCCTTAGCGAAGGCGGTGGAAGTGGGGCTTTTCTCTCTAGGTTGCATGAGTATTCTATCGCCTCGGCGTGATCAACTATTTCACCTCTTTGTTCCCTTCCCGCGCCGCAGCAGGCTACTGAACGCCTTTCTCTGGGGGTTAGCCCTTCTATGATGTATTGTTGTAGAAACTCCGAGTGCATTGTGGAGTTATGTTCGCCAACAGCTAGTAATTTTTCGATTCAGCGGGCTTTTCAGTAGATTCCCCTGTTAAGGTTCTTTTAGTTCCGTCAGTCACTTACCTTGCTGACATGAAAATAACACACCTATCTTAGGAGATGTTATATACAAAATGCTTCCATATTCTGGATGCGGTCTGGGACAGTCGTGCCTTTGCATAAATATGACCAGCCGCTGTTGTCTCGCCTCCCCTCCTCATAACAGCGACGCCAGTGGCAACAATAGTAGTTCGACAAGGGCAAGGGATTCTCTATCATCCGCCGCACAGGCAGAGGCATTCTGCAGAAACTGCTTTCTCAGTTAAAACCACTGGAAGGAATGGGGCTACTTCGTTCGCTTTAATGCGTTGAGGCGCTCAAAAGGTGGTCGCCTTACTGCCGGAGGGCACATACAGATCAACCTCCATTTCTCGAAGAAAGAAAAGGCTTCACTTGTGACGAAAGTACCGAAATAGAACGGTGAGTGTCCTTATTTTCTTCCGTGTTTTTTTTCCTTTTTGCAAACCGCATTCTGCACTAGTCCACGGTAAACTCGAGGCCTCCCAGCTCAACAAGTGGTGATTGCAGCTACCGTGTGCCTTTCTTAACGGTGTGGTGCTAACAAGTGTAACAACAGCCTTCGATCTGAGTGGAGGACCGTCGTGAGCTGGAGCAGATGCAGTCAAAAGACTCATTCAGTTACATGCTCACCAAGAGCTTCAGTCCCCAGGCTTCCTATGCGCAGAGGAACAAACGCCTGAAGCTCGCACGGAGAAGAGGTTACTTTTTATTAGTCGCTACGTTCCTTCATGCAGCCCCTTCTGCATACCAACCTCTCATGCCAGTACACCCAAGCTAGCCTCAACGCATGCATGCATTACTGCCGTTCACAACTGTTGAGGACTTACTTCGCCCCTAGCAGCCGACCTGCAAGCAAGTAAAAATAGATATACCAACGTCAAGAAATACATGTTATAAGCTCCATGCAGACCCCCATTTTGAATGCTACACCCACCGCACGAACTCCCTGGGGGGAGGCAAAGATCAAAGCGCATGCCTCATTATTGGGGTAGGGCAGCTGGTTTAAAGCGCTGAGGGCTCTACAAAACTCGTTCTGTCTTTGTAGTATTGTATTTGCTCTGTGAGTGCTTGTGATGCCTTGAAGCAGCAGAACAAAGAGTACAGCAGCTGCAGCTCCAGTGCAACGCACACCCGACAGCGCGATTAAAGATAGGCGTTGGCTTAAATAAGAGTATAACACTGAGAAAGACGTGAAGGGAACCGAAGAAAACACAAGAAAACAGAATAGGTATAGCCTTTGTGTTGCAGCGTACGCTGCTGTTGAGGAGATGCTACTGTGCAGCAACACCCCCAGACAAGGAAGGAGCAAGGAAGTAGGCTCGGAGGTAATTGGCGTGTCTGTAGTTGAGGAAAAAATACAATTAATAAATTAAAAAGAAAGACATTCATTTTAATTGCATTTCTCCTGCAGATATTCTCAAGGTGCAGCAGGGAGGCTCCATAGAGCGACACGTGTGTAGAGGCTGACGGTGAGAATACACCGTATCTGCAGCATCAGTGGAGTTGTGCTTGTTATATTGCTGCTCGAAGAACCTCTTTATTTCGTGTTTTCTTATCGTTTAATTGCAAGAGAGAGAAGTAAAAGCTGAAAAAGACTGTTCTTGCGGTGTATGTACACCTGAGCTTCTACACGCATCACGCCTACACGACTGCAACAACAGGAGCTGCGCGTTTGCAGCAGGAGCTGCTGCTCTGTTGTGGTTTCTGTTTGTTGCTGTTGTTTGTTTTGTATTTTATTGTGTTTAGAGGGGGAAAACATTTTGTTTTTACGCCTTTTTCTGCATTTAGAGGCGCAAACGATGGGGCTCTCTCTCAGTAGACTGTTCAGTCGACTCTTCGGGAAACGCGAGATGCGTATACTGATGGTTGGTCTGGATGCAGCAGGGAAAACAACTATTTTATACAAACTTAAGCTTGGGGAGGTTGTAACGACTATTCCAACAATCGGTAAGGGTTATATGAGTTCATATATATATCTATTGTTGCTCCTTCAGCCATGCTGTCTTGTTTCCTTACTCTTCATGCTGGAATACTCTTATTTCTGCGGTGTCTGTACACCTCAATATACCCCATGCGCACTTTTCTCTTCTCTTTTCTACCATTTTTTTCTTCCGCTCTACCCACGCTCACCGTCTCGTCTCATCAAGGCAGCAGCAGACCCTCCTCTCTCCAGCCTTGCCGTATTGAATACATTTGCTGCTCTGTCTTTTGTTTCTTTTAAATGCACCACCTCCATCTCCTCTCCATCTACACCCCATCAGCTCCCCAGCTGGGGCGGTTCAGTTGGTAGCGGCCTCTCACCTGCAGCAGCAGCATCAGCAGCAACAGCGGCAGCAGCGGCAGCAGCAGCAGCAGGAGGAGGAAGCAGCAGCAGTTCTCCCTAGAAAGTTATGTGCTGCAGCTGAACACACCAGGCCATCTTCCTCTTTTCGCTGTCTTCTATTTTGCCTCCTGCTGCTGCTTCTGTTCTGTTTTGCTGCTGAGAGGCGTGGGGGTGTCTGTTGCTGCTGCGGTCATTGGATTTATGCTTGATGATTGTACAGAATTTCTACGTGCTATTTCCTCTCCTTTATACCTTCTTTACAGGGGTGCTGTAGTGTATGCCTCAGAGTCAGGCTGAAGCAGTAGCAGCAGCAGCAGCAGTCGTAGCAGCGGCAGCAGCAGGTTGTTTGTCTCTTTGTTGGTGCTGTATAAAACACACGAATATGATGCATGCAATATATATTATATATATTTGTATATATGTATATATATGTGTACGCATATATATATGCATATGAATATATAATTGTGCATGCATTTGCATACGTACGTAAATGCACGCATATGCATGCACACGAATATTTATGCAGTTATATACATGCATATATATATATTTGTATATATATATATATATATATTTATTTATATTTGTATGTATTTGCATGCTATATGTTGTATTGGTTTGTCTCCCCCATCTATTAAAGCCAGTGCATGCAATTGCATGCCTTCGTTGCATGCATTTTAATCTTCTTTGTTGTATATTTATTTTGTGTTGCATGCATTTAATTTATCATTATATTTCTTTTTCTAGGATCCAGTGAGGTTTGCATGCATTATTTATTGTTTTAGAAGTATCTCTTGCTGTTTTATTTAGGGTTTAACGGGAGAATATTATTTGCGTTGCATGCATGCATTCATAATTATATTTCTTGTTCTTGCTTATAGGGCTTATTCATCCATTCGTTTTACTCTATTGCATTTGCTGTGTACATCTTTGCGTTATATATATTTATTTTATTTGTTTGATTGTTGAGTAATGTATGTTTTGTATATGCGCTGCGTGCATTCTAGAAGATATTTATTCTCTTTGTTTTTGTCTTATTCAGGGCTTTATAGATAAATAAATAATATATATATATATATATTACGTGCTGCATGCATTGTTGATATTTATTGCGTTTATTCTTTTGTTTCTTTAGGGGTAGTAGATGCTGCATGCATTATAGTTTTTGTTTATATATGCAATTATTTCTTTAGGTTCTTGCTGCATGCTTTGTTTACTTTTTATTTGTTCTTTTCTTTCGAAGGATTTATTGCGGTGTACATGTTGCATGCATGATAAATATATTTATTATTATTTGCTTTATTGTAAACAGTTTGTTGCATGCAAGTTTGCGAATCTTTTATAGAATGTTTTCTTATAGAATATTTTCCTATAGATTGTTTACTTATAGGGTTTTTCTTTTACAATATTTTCTTCTATTTCTTTTGAGTTGATTGACGTTAGTGTGCATGCATTATTTATATGGTATTTATTGCATGTTTGTTTGTTTTCCTGTTTCTGTTTAGGGTTTTGTACATATATATATATATATATATATAGGGTGTACATATATATATATATATATATACATATATATATATATATATGTATATGTATATATTGAGCTGTCTTCTTGCTTTTGTTTGTTCTATTTGTTGCGTGCATTTTGAGAGGCGTTTAAAGGCTTATTAATAAATGTGTTAATTAATTTATATATTTGTAGGGTTATTCATTGATTATTTTTCTCTATACAAGATCTTCACCTCCTCCTCGCATTGTTTTTAGGATTTGTTGTATTGTACTTTTAGTGCATTGATGCCTCTTCTAGGGTTTTAATCGTATTATATAATATATATATATATTATATATAGAGAGATGTATTTAATTCTGCATTGATATATTTCTGAAGTTCTTTTTGAGTTTTGTTTGTTGAAATATGCGCATTGCATGCCCTATGAATGATGCGTGCAATGGTGTTTAGAGAGTTATTTTATAGATTGTTTTAATCTATTTTTATTTGTTTTTCTCAATTTATGCTTTATATATGTATAACATATATATATATATATATATATATATATATATATATATAAAGAATTAGCATTTATGTATGATAGCTCTGCAGATGTATATTTCTGTCTGTACTTAGATTTCAAAGATATATTTGTTTTTTTATATTTATAGGATATATCTTTTTCTTATTTATTTTAATCACACCTCTTTTACAGTATTGTACATGCGTGCATACATGCATATATACATATATATATATATATATATACATATATATATATAACATTTCTTTTACAGTATTATACATGCATGCATACATGCATATATACATACATATATGTATATATATATGTATGTTTAACATTTCTTTTACAGTATTATACATACATACATATATACATATATACATATATACATACATACATACATACATATATACTTATATACATACATACATATGTATATATATATTTTTATTTATATTTATTTATATTTATTTGTTTATGTTTGTTGATTTATTTAGGGTTTAACGTGGAGACGGTGGAGTTTAAGAACATTTCGTTTACAGTTTGGGATGTCGGCGGCCAGGATAAGATTCGTCCTCTGTGGAGGCATTACTTTTCAAATACTCACGGCATTATCTTTGTCGTAGACTCTAATGATAGAGAGCGCATCGTTGATGGTATTATATTGCTGCTTCTGCTGCTGCTGTTGCTGCTGCTGCTGCTGCTGTTCCTGGTGGTGGTGGTGGTGCTGCTGCTCTTGTTGCTGTTAGTGATGCTGTTGCTGTTGGTGCTAGTGTTGTTGCTGCGGCTGTCATTGCTGCTGCTGCTGTTATTTCTGCTGCTGCTGCTGCTGCTGTTGGTGATGCTGTGGCTGGTGCTGAATACCGACATTGTTTTGTACTTTGGATAAGGCTGTTGCTGCTGCTCTCACTGCTGTTGCTGTTGCTGTTGCTGTTGCTGCTGTTGCTGCCGCAGCAAAGGAGGAGCTGCATCGTATGCTTGGTGAAGACGAACTTCGCGATGCAGTATTGTTGGTGTTTGCAAATAAGCAAGACCTCCCAAATGCAATGAGTGTTCCTGAGATAACAGATAAATTAATGCTTTATTCAATTCGGAATCGTCACTGGTATATTCAATCTGCATGCGCAACTGCTGGAGACGGCCTCTTCGAAGGTTTAGACTGGCTATCCACCACTCTTGCAAACAAATCGTAACAACAAACCCTAAACCCTAAACCCTAAATCCCACCATCCAACCCCTATGGGTGAAACCCTTAAACCTTTAAACCCTAAACCCTAGACCTCGAATCCTAAACCCTAAACACCTTTAACCCTTCTAGCTGAGTGCAGTCTTCCGGCGGCAGGTGCTGCAGATCATGTCGCGTGGTTCTTCTTTAGGGTTAAGGGTTTAGGGTTTGTCTTTGGGGTTTGTTTATTCAGAACGGATTAAACAAACAAGCGAAATGCGCAAAAGAAAAAAACAAAACAAACATAAAATGCATCTGCTGCTGCAGCTGCAGCGCCGCTCTCTTGCGGTGTTGGATGGTGGCGGTCTCTAAGGCCTGTTCGAAGGGGACAGCAACATCTGCTGCTGCTGTTGCTGCTGCTGCTGCTGCTGCTGCGGTTGTGTTTGCTGCTGCCCCGTTGCAGTAGCTGCGCCAGCAGCTGCACTGGCAGCTGTTGCTGTTGGGGTGCTTGAGTGGCTGCTGGAGCGGCAGCAGCTGCAGCAGCAGCTGCTGCTGTTGCTGCTTCAGTAGCTGCTGTAGCTGCAGCTTTAGCAGTAGGAGCTTTAGCGGCAGCAACAGCTGCTGCTAGTGCTGCTGCTGCTGCTGCTGCTGCTGCTGTTGCAGCTGGAGCAGCAGAGGGTTGTTGGTTTAGGGTCCTCTTCATTCTTTTTATTGCTCTTGGGGTTTAGGATTTCTTGTTTATGCATTTGTACTGTCCTTGTACCCGATTAGAGTGTATCGAAGAGGTTTATTATTCCAACTCTTTTTCTCACTCTAGCACACACTATTATTTAATTACATTATACCAGTCTTGTTATTATCAACCATATATATATATATATATACGTTATATATAAATATATATATATATATATATATATATAT
>NW_013550061.1:1121-3169 GCF_000499425.1 Eimeria acervulina | reverse complement strand
TATATATATATATATATATTATCTGTATGTATATATATATATGAGTACGAACGAATAATAAGAGAAAAACTCTGATGAAAGTATTAATACAACTATAATATTATGTTTGGTGTATAAGATGCTCAGTACTTTATATTATCTGCCTTTATATTGCTTTTAAGAATTGTTTTGTTTAATTAATTATTAATATTATTTTATGTTTTGTTCTTCTTTAAATCTGTTGCAGGGCATGCGGTGTCTGGCGTTGTTTTTGCTGCATTATATTCACAAATAAAATTTTCGCGTCTTTCTTTAGCTGTCTCTGCTTATGAAGAGATCCGTTTCTCTATGCCTCCCCGAAGGTAAGACATATTGAATATCAATATATCTTCATATATATATATATATATTCATGTATGCAAATATATATGTATATATATAGAAACATATATATATATATATACATATATATATGTAGGTATATATCTTTACATATACATATATGTATATATATATATATATATATGTATAGATATGTATACATACCTATATATGCACTGAAGCATACGTATGAATATATTATCTATATATACCCATGTACTTATATATCTAGCTATATATACATATATATGCATATATATCCTTATAAACCTATCAACCTATACATATATATATGTATATATAGATATATATATACAGATTTAGAAGCAGGATATCTATTTAAATAAACCCAAGCGTATATCTCTATTCACCTCATATTTATATATTATAACAACATTATTGTATATATAACATAAAAATAAGAAATATAATAAGCATAATACGCATACGTATAATAAACATAGTAAACATAATAAACGTAATAAACATAATAAGCATAATAAACATAATAAAAATAATAGATATAATAAACATAATAAACAAAATAAACATGACAAACCTAGTAAATAAAGTAAATAAAATAAAATAAACAAGATAAATAAGATAAATAAAATAAATAAAATAAATAAAATAAATAAGATAAATACAAAGAAATAACATTATTTTTGTTTATAGGGGGATGTTAACGAGCGACTCTGCAGTGATGAAGAGGGTGAAGTCTCGAAGCCGTTATAAGATATTAAACTCGAAGCAAATATTATATTTGTCTAACGAAGAAGAATACTTTAACAAAGGATATTATTACTTCCCCTTCGTATTTATACTTCCTAACTCGTGTCCGGGGACTGCATGCATATCTGCTAAAGACATCGGACAAGATGCTGCGGGAGAGTCAGCGCAAATCTTTATCTTTATATCTTTATCTTTATATCTTTATCTTTATATCTTTATCTTTATCTTTATATCTTTATCTTTATCTTTATCTTTATATCTTTATCTTTATCTTTATCTTTATCTTTATAGCTTTATCTTTATCTATATCTTTATATCTTTATCTTTATATCTTTATCTTTATATCTTTATCTTTATCTCTATCTTTATCTTTATATCTTTATCTTTATATCTTTATCTTTATCTTTATCTTTATATCTTTATCTTTATCTTTATCTTTATATCTTTATCTTTATATTTTTATCTTTATCTTTATCTTTATCTTAATCTTTATCTTTATCTTTTATCTGTTTGTTCATTTGTTTGTTTGTTTGTTTGTTTGTTTGTTTTTGCTTTATTTTTTTGTTTGTTTAATTGCATGTTGCTTTCGTTTATATTTGTTTATTACTTGTTTCTGTAGTATTTATTTACTTATTTATTTATTTATTTATTTATTTATTTATTTATTTATTTATCTTCTTATTTATATCTTTATTGTTTATTTTTTCTTTGCTTTTTTAGGTTTCACTTAGAAGTAAAGTATTTATTAGAAGCAGACTTTGAAGATTGTTTTATCTTCGCTCGTGATATATTTGGGCTTGCTGCGGGTTTACCTTCATCTGCTGCTGCTGCTGCTGCTGCTCCTGCTGCTGCTGCTGCTGTTGCTGCTGCTGCTGCTGCTCCCTCTTCTGCTGCTGCGCCCACCTCCATCGCGCTGCCCGATTCAACGTCCAAGTGCGCCTATTGCGTGCCTAGCT
>NW_013550061.1:0-1021 GCF_000499425.1 Eimeria acervulina | reverse complement strand
TGCTGCTGCTGCTGCTGCTGCTGCTGCTGCTTCTTCTTCGTCTTCTTTACCTGCTGCTTCTTTTTCTTCTTCTTTTGCTCTTCTTTCTTCAACAACGTCTGAGGGTCTTTGGGGCTTCCCTTTGAAGTTGAGAGACTCAACGCATGCAGTCAGACAAAACAACAAAAATAGAATTTATAATACAATAAAACTATCTTTTCTGTTGCTGCTGCTGCTGCTGTTGTTGTTGCTGGCTCTGGTGCTGCTACTGCTGGTGTTGCTGTTGCTGCTGCTGCTGTTGTTGTTGTTGCTGCTGCTGTTGTTGTTGTTGCTGTTGCTGCTGCTGCTGCTACTATAGTGGTGTAAGCGCAGCAGCAGTAATTTTAAATAGGTTTTCTTGCTGCTGCACGCTGAGGTGTATATGCAGCGTCTTTGTTTGTAGTTTGTGCTCTGTCTATCTATCTCTTTTTATTATTGTTTATTTTTCTTTATTTTTCTGTCTTCGTTTTTATTTGTCTGTCCTTCTCTGTGTTGTTTTCTTGTAGTTTGTTTTATCGGTCTTAGACCCTGACACCAGCACGGAGCAGCATCAGAAGCAGCAGCAGGAGCAGCAGCAGCAGGAGCAGCAAGAGCAGCAACAGCTGCAGCAAGAGCAGGAACAGCAGCAGCAGCAGCAGCTGCAGCAAGAGCAGGAAGAGCAGCAGCAGCAGCAGCAGCAGCAGCAGCAGTTGCTGCTGCACCAAGTGATAATATGCAGGCGTCTCTTTCGCTGTCTTCCGCCTCCTTATGTTGCTGCGAGACTACGACTGCAGAAAACAATCTATAAGCAGGGGCAATGTATATATACACATTATTATAAATATAAATATAAATATTAATATAAATATTAATATAAATAAATATATATATAAATATAAATTTGAATATATATATAAATATATAAATATATATATAAATATAAATATAGTTAAATATATGTATATATATATATATATATATATATATATATTAGCATATGTTAACATAAACATAAATTGCATAA
>NW_013550062.1:19779-48280 GCF_000499425.1 Eimeria acervulina | reverse complement strand
GCAACCCTAAACCCTAAACCCTAAACCCTAAACCCTAAGTACGGTTAGCCTCGCGTCTAGACCTACAGCCTTTCCCTGGAACCCGCTACACACTAAACCCTAAACCCTAAACCCTAAACCCTAAACCCTAAATCAGCAGGTTGAATAATAAGAGGGGGTTCACCCCTCCAAGGACTTCTCTACTTCGTCACGCTCTAAACCCTAAACCCTAAACCCTAAACCCTAAACCCTAAACCCTAAACCCTAAACCCTAAACCCCGGGCAAAACCAAACAGTTAATTTGAATTTGTTGTTGCTGCTGCAGCAGCAGTTGCGCCATCAACCGCAGCAATCGCTAAAATCTGCAGCAGCTGCTGCAGCACCAGCAGCAGCTGCCGCAGCACCCGCAGCTGCAGCACCAGCAGCTGCAGCAAAAGTAGCTGCAGGAGCAGCAGCTGCTGCTACAGCAGCAGCAATCAAAAGCAGCTGCCGCAGCAAATGTAGCAGCTGCAGCAGATTTTGCTGCAGCAGTTGATGCAGCAGCAGCTGCTGCTGCAGCAGTTGCTGCAACAGCTGCATCCGGTGGTTTGCTGAGCAGCGCGACAGCCTCCTCAGCTTGAACCCACCCCCTAAACCCTAAACCCTAAACCCTACACCCTAAACCCTAAACCCTAAACCCTACTGCAAAATAGGAATAGGGGTTTCTTGACAGAGGAGATTGCCTAAAGATTTTAATTTGGCGACGCCGCGGATTTCATCCGATTGCTGCCCTACACAAGCTGCACCCAAACCCTAAACCCTAAACCCTAAACCCAAAACCCTAAACCCTAAACCCTAAGGCCCAAACCCTAAACCCTAACCACTAGGCAATCAACCCCAGATGAAAAATCTTCATCCCTAAAACGAAAACTCTAAACTGCAGTCCACGAATAACAAACCCTAAACCCTAAACCCTAAACCCTAAACCGTAAACCTTAAACCCTAAACCCTCAGCGTACCAACGTGGAAGTCGTAGGTGTATAATTCTTTTATTTGCACCAAATACTTCGATTGCATGCGCCGCCTTGCTGCATATGATTGTTCAACAAGCAGCAGCTGCAGCAGGAGCAGCAGCAGCACAGATAGAAGCAGCAGATGCACATACACCAGCAGCAGCTGCTGCAGCTGCCTATAGAGGAGCAGCTGCAAGACAGCAGCAGCAGCAGAAACAGCAGCACTTCACGTACACAAACACCTGCAGCAGCAGCAGCAAGAGCAGCAGCGGCAAAAACAGCAGCAGCAGCAAGAGCAGCAGCGGCAAAAACAACAGCAGCAGCACGAGCAGCAGCAGCGGCAAGAGCAGCAGCAGCAAATTGTATTTACTCGATGCTGCAGCTGCAGCACGAACTCGCGCAGCCTTGCTGCTTCCTCTTCGGATGTCTCTTCAGGTCTTCTTGCTGCTGCTGGCTGCAGCAGCAGCTTCGTAGATAGAGGCTGTGATTGCTGCTGCTCAAGTGCTGCTGCTAGAGATGGAGAGACACACGGATAGCCCTCCTCGTCGCAATTCCCTACGCACAAACCCTAAACCCTAAACCCTAAACCCTAAACCCTAAACCCTAAATCCCAAACCCTAAACCGTAAAGCTTAAACCCTAAACCCTAAACCCTAAACCCTAAACCCTAAACGAAAAAGAATAAACCCGCAACTCTTTTCCCTGAACCTCAGACTCTAAACCCTAAACACAGACCCTAACCCGCAAACTCTAAACCCTAAACCCTAAACCCTAAACCCTAAGCAAAGACCTAAATCCCCATATCCTAACCCTAACCCCTAAACCCTAAACCCTAAACCCTAAACTTTAAACCCTAAACCCTAAAACCTACAGGCATTAAGACCTGATTAACAACCCCCTAAACCCTAAACCCTAAACCGTGGAGACGAACATATAGGCATTAAGACCTGATTAACAACCCCCTAAACCACAAACCCTAAAGCCTAAACCCTAAACCCTAAACCCTAAACCCTAGAGACGAACCTATAGGCATTAAGACCTGATTAACAACAATATTGCTGCAATCTATTTTTTGTTTTGCGAGCTGCTGAATTAGCCGTTCAGTTTCAAACAAAGACAGAAACTCAGGGATGCAGACGCAGACGAAGGTTGTGTGTGTCTGCAGCAAATAAATAAATAAATAAATAAATAAATAAATAAATAAATAAATATAATTAATTTATTATTATTTATTTAATTATATTTATTTATTTATTTATTTATTAGAGGATTTAAATTATAGCAGCAGACAGATACAAATGAAACTATCAAAGGAAAATAAAATTAAAAACAGAGACAGCTAAACCCTAAACCCTAAACCCTAAACCCTAAACCCTAAACCCTAAACCCTAAAACACAAACCATAAGCCATAAATCATAAACCCCAAACCATAAACCCTAAGTGCTCAACTCCAGACCCTTGACATTAAACTTCAAACCCTAAACCCTAAACCCTAAACCCTAAACCCTAATTATCGCACCGCATCTTGAAAGGCTTCGCGGACAGAAGTGGTGACAGCGCGGAGATGATGAAGTTTGTTTGTTAGCTGCAGAAGCAAATGCAACGCATTAGGGTTTAGGGTTTGGCTCTCGTGCTGCACTCTATACTTCACGCAGAGCAGCAGCAGCAGCAAGAAGCAAGCAGCAGCAGCAGCAAGAAGCAAGCAGCAGCAGCAGCAGCAGCATTAACGAGCAGCAGCAACATAAACGGAGTATCATCGGCAGCAGAATGAAGACAGCAACACCACACAAAAAGCAGCAGCAGCAACAGCAACACCCTGAGCAGCAGCAGCAACAGCAGCAGCAGCAACAGCAGCAGCAGCAGCAACATCAGCAGCAACACCAGCAGCAACACCAGCAGCAACAGCAGCAACATCAGCAGCAACAGCAGCAGCAGCTGCAACAGCAGCAGCAGCAGCAGCACCTCTTGAGGGTTAGCATGTTGTCCTGAAGAGAGAGACGAGAAGATATCAAGAGCAGCAGCAAAACCCTCGCTTATGTCTCCTATCTTCTTTAAACCCTTCTCAATAACAGCTGGGAACCCTAATAACCTCAGCGTATGTCCTGTAGGCGCTGTATCAAAAACTATTGTTGAATAACGCATCGTCTGCACCGACCTGACCGCCACACAAACCCTAAACCCTAAACCCTAAACCCTAAACCCTCAACACCCTTCAACCCTAAACCCTCAACCTCCTTTTACCCTATACGCTAAACCCTAAAACCTAAACCATAGACCCCAAATCGTAAACCCTAAACCCCAAACCGTAAATCATAAACCCTAAACCCTAAACCCTAAACCCTAAACCCTAGATATTAACTAAGCCAGCACATGCTGTGCACCGGAAGCCATTTAAACCCAAAAAACCCTAAACCCTAAACCCTAAACCCTAAAGTCGTAGAAGCGAACACGAGCGACGACACCACTGAGAAGACAGCAAACCCTAAACCCTAAACCCTAAACCCTAAACCCTAAACCCTACTGCATGAGCTCAGCGAAGGAGAGGGCTTCATCAATGCCTGGGACGGCATTAATTAGCTCCGGTAGGAACTGCATTAAGTCCTTCGTGTCTTTATCTCCAGCAGATTTAAACCCTGCTGTCTCTTCAGCTCTTGAGTCTATCTCCTATAACTCAAATCAAACAAAACTAGGGCTTAGGGTTTAGGGTTTAGGATGTGGGGTTAGGGTTTGGGTTTAGGGTTTAGGGTGTGGGGTTAGGGTTAGGGTTTAGGGTTTAGGGTTTAATATCGCATAGAGGCTTTTATACCCATTCATTAAGTACTGCTTTAGGGTTTAGGGTTTAGGCTTCAGGAGGTTCTTATACCCACTGACTAGAGACTGCCTTAGGGTTTAGGGTTTAGGGTTTAGGGTTTAGGGTTTACCATAGCATAGAGGTTTTTATAACCATTGACTAGAGAAGGAGTGCTGCTAAATTTTTGGGTTAAGGCGTCGCTGAGGTTATGAGCGGGGTCCGTCGATAGCAGCAGCACCTGAGGCGTACAGACACCCTAAACCCTAAACCCTAAACCCTAAACCCTAAACAGGGAGTGAAGCAGAGAGTGCACGAGGCAACAGACGGGAAGATTTGGGGTTTAGAGAAAATTAAAGCCAAAACCCTCGAACACCAACAAACAAAACCCTAAACCCTAAACCCTAAACCCTAAACCCTAAACCCTAAACCCTACAGATTCGCGGGTTTCAGCCAACTTGGTTGCAATGGCGCAGCTTGTTGTTGTCTTCCCAACGCCGCCCTTTCCCCCTGCAACGCACAAACCCTAAACCCTAAACCCTAAACCCTAAACCCTAAACCCTTGGGCCCCAAGGAGAGTCGGCGTACACCCAGATGCAACCCCCGCGCCACAAACCCTAAACCCTAAACCCTAAACCCTAAAACCTACCAACGAAGATCCATTTCAAAGAAGGGGTTTCTATTAACTCGCGTAGACTCCCCTCGAGGGGGAACTCGTCGTCTGCCATCCCTTAAACCCTAAACCCTAAACCCTAAACCCTAAACCCTAAACCCTAGACGCTAGAGACAGACACTGCACAGTTTTGCAGCTGTAGTAATTCAAACAAAAAAGGAAAAAGTATTTCTTTAAGCTGTTGCTGCATGCAGCAGCAGCAGCAGCAGCCGCAGCAGCAAAAGCAGCAGCAGCAGCAGCAGCAGCAGCAGCAGCAGCACGATCTGCTGCGGGTCCGCTCTTGCTGCTGCATCCATAAACCCTAAACTGTAAACCCTAAACCCTAAACCCCTAAATCAATAACAAAGTTTAGTTGAAGTTTGCACCATTTTAATTTGCTGATTTCGGTTAGTGTTGCGTTCTACGCTATATAAGGGTTTAGGGTTTAGGGTTTAGGGTTTAGGGTTTAGGGTTTAGGGTTTGGGGGCCCTCCACCGCCGACAACACAACCAACCCCCGAGGGTTGCGGTTGGTGTTTGTTTGTTTATCTCTTCTTCTTCTCATATCTTCCTTATGCAATCTATTTTTCAGGGTTTAGGGTTTAGGGTTTAGGGTTTAGGGTTTAGGGTTTGGGTTGCGCAGACACTGACATCGCCGAACCCCCGCCAGGCTGCGACTACTTCTGCAGCAGCTGCAACAGCTGCAGCAGCAACAACAAAACAGCAGCAGCAGCTAAACAAGCAACAGACGCAGCGGCAGCACGTTTAGCAGCAGCAGCAACAACAATAACAATAACCCGAAAGGCAGCAGCAACACGTGCTGCTGCAGCTGTCGCTGCTGCTGCTGCTGCTGTTCGTGTTGCTGCTGCAGCATCGCTGGCAAAGCACAGCAACAAACTCCACAGCAGCAGCAGCAGCAGCAGCAACAGCAGCAGCAATAACAACGGCAGCACCACCAACGGCAGCAACAGCAGCAGCAGCAACAGCAGCAGCAGCAGCAGCAGCTAAGGCTGTGGCTGCAGCAGCGTCAAATGTCGGCTTCTGCAGGCCTCCGTTCCCTTAGGCTGTCAAGAAGCTTCTCTCACCAGCAGCAGCAGCAGCAGCAGCAGCAGCAGCAAAATGAGAGAGATAAGGATGGCTTCTTAAAGCCTGCAGCAGTGCGCAAGCGGCGCATCTTGGCGAGACCCCCAGGCAGCAGCAGCAAAGCCTCAGCAGCAGCAGCAGCAGCTGCTGCTGCTGCTGCTGCTGCTGCGGCTTCCGAGGGGTCGGAGACCGAAGAAGAAGACTACAGCAGCAGCAGCAGCAGCAGCAGCAGCAGCCCTGATAACAGCAGCGATGATGAAACATACGGAGACAGCGCAACAAAAAAACTGTCAGTTGTCTCTCTGCTAAGAAGAAAGAGAAAAGCTGCTGCAGCAACAGGCGGCAAGCTGCAGCAGCAGCAGCAGCAGCAGCAGCAGCACCATGAGCTTATAGAGCGGGGTGACCCGCAGCAGCAGCAGCAGCAGCAGCTGCACCAGCTGCTGCTGCTGCCAGCAGAAGATGAGTTATCCGTCGATGTTATCTTAAAGGCCCCTGAAGCAGCAGCAAGAAGCTTCTCGAGGCAGCTGCAAACAGCAGCAACAGCAGCAGCAGCAGCAACAGCAACAGCAGCAGCAGCAACGGAAGATGCTGCACTGCAGCAAGCCATAGGCACCCTATCTATGCATACAGCTCAGTTGCTGCTTCTGCTTGCAAAGGTATTTGCTGCTTCTGCTGCTGCTTCTGCTGCTCAGGTGCTGCTGCTAAGCGCACGCTATACTGTTAAGGGTTTAGGGTTTAGGGTTTAGGGTTTAGGGTTTGTGTCTCTCTTCAGGTTGTTGGCTTAAGCAGGGTTTCGATATGTTTAGAGATGAAGACAGCCCTGCCGGCACTCTGCATGCGTCTCCTAAGCAGCAGCAGCAGCAACAGCAGCAGCAGCAGCAGCAGCGGCAGCAGCAGCGCCCCTTCTCGGCAGCGACTGCGACAGCAGCAGCAGCAGCAGCAGCAGCAGCAAGACATCATCATGCTCACAGATCTGCTGCTTTCGCAGTCTTCTAAGGGCCTCAAGAGCCGCCGCAAAAACCCTCAGCAGCAGCAGCAGCAACAGCAGCAGCAGCAGCAGCAGCAGCACTCTGTCCGCGTGAGCAGCTGCAACACGCTTCGTTCATTTTTGCATTTTGTTGCTGAGGAGGTGTCGCTTCAATCAGGAGGAGCAGCAGCAGCTGCAGCAGCAGAACAAACAGCACCAGCAGCAAACTGTCTTGCGTTGCTGCTGCAGCTGCTGCAGCTGCTCGCCTGCTCCCCAGCCAGGCGTCTGAGGCTTGCTGCCACTATTGCAGGTCCTTTGCTGCTGCAGTTGCTGTTGTTGCTGCTGCTGTTGCTGCTGCTGCTTCTACTGATGCTGTTACTGCTGCTGCTGTTGCTGCTGTCGTTGGTTCGTGCTGCTGTCTTGTGTTGCTGCAGCACCAGCAAACTTTTATCTGCTGTGAATTCTGTTGCTGATGCTGTTGTTGCTGTTGCTGCTGCTGCTGTTGCTGCAGCTGTCGGCATTATGAGCGGCGCAGCAGCAGCAGCAGCAAATCTGCTGCGGGAGGCTCGGCGCTTCCGCGTGCAGCAGCAGCAGCAGCTGCTGCAGCAGCAGCTACAGCAACGGCGACGGCGCATGCAGCAGCAGCATCAGCAGCAGCAGGAAGAAGAAGCAACAGCTATAGTGGGTGCAGCAGTACAGCTGCGGCTGCAGCAGCTGGAAGCGCAGGAGACGGCGCAGCAGCAGCTGCTGCAGCAGCTAGTGTTGCTGCTGCAGCAAAGAGCTGATGATGTCTGCCCTAATGTGAGGGCCGAAGCTATCAAGGCTTTGGTGAGTGCTGCTGCTGCTGCTGTTCTTGCTGCTACCGCTGCTGCAGCTTTAGGTGTTGCTGCTGCTGCTCTTCTTGCTGCTAGTGCTCTCCTTGCAGCTGTAACTGCTTTGATATCTGCTGCTGCTGCTGCTGCTGCTGCATTCAGGCGGTTGGATTACCCTTTGCTGTTCCTTCGCTTGTGCTGCGGGAGGAGACATTTTTGCTGCTGCTGCCGGCGCTGCAGCAGCAAGAGCAACAGCACGAGCAGCAGCAGCAGCAGCAGCACGAGCCGCTGCAGCAGCAGCGCGATGAAGCTTTAGCAGCATTGGGGCTTTTTCACTTAGCTACGCATGCAGTCTTAGATGCAGCAAATCAGAATACTCTCAATACTGCAGCAGCAGCAGCAGCAGCAGATGAGCAGCAGCAAATATCAGCAGCAGCAGCTCAAGACTGCTTCAAATTTGTAGAGGCAGCTTTGCCCTTAGTGGTTCTGAAGACAGCAGCAGCAAACCCTCTTCTTGCTGCTGCAGCGCTGCGTTGTCTGCTGCCGTTTGCAGCAGCAACCGCTGCTGCAGCGCAGCAACAGCAGCAGCAGCAGCAGCAGCAGCAGCAGCAAGCGCTGCCTCTGCTGCAAGACGCAGCAGTGCGGCAGCTGCTTGATGTCTTTTGGCTGGCGACTGATGCAGCAGTAATAGAAGCAGCAGCAGCAGTTGTTGGTTTGCTGCTGCTGCCTCCTGCTGTTGCTGAGCGGTGCTATGCCCCGTAAGTGCTGCTGCTGCAAGTGCTTCTGCTGCTGTTGCTGCTGCTGATGCTGCTTATTTTGCTGCTGCTGCTGGTATGCCTCTAAAGTGCTGCTGCTGCTGTTAGCCGTTCTGCTGCTGTCACTGCCGCCTACATTGCTTGTAGTGCTGCTGCTGCTGCTGCTGCTGCTGCTGCGCGGCTTCTATCCCTCGCCTTGTTTGCTGCTGCGAGCCTGTGCTGCAGCAAGAACCGCAGCAGCAGCAGCAACAGCAGCAGCAGCAACAGCAACGACACAACGGAGCTGCATGCGCTGCTGCACTTCTGCGTGGCATATATGCCTAAGACGGACTTCCTCAGCAGCAGCAGCAGCAGCGGCAGCAGCAGCAACAAGATCAGCAGCAGCAGCAGCAGCAGCAGCAGCAGCAGCGGCGACAGCAGCGAATCCTGCTTAGCATATTCACTGGCAGCAAATGTGGTGATTGGCTTCTGGGATTTGCTTCCTTCAGTTCGAAGGGTGGATCTGCTGCTGCTGCTGCTGCAGCAGCAGCAGCAGCAGCAGCAGCAACTCGATGAAGATGCCCTCAGCGAGGAGCAGCAAACTCTTCTTCTTGCATTTTGCTGCGCCGCCATGAAGAAGTTAAACTGGTGCAGCGGCTTGTGGGGCTGCAGCAACAGCAACAACGACAGCAGCAACAGCAGCAGCAACAGCAGCCACAGCAGCAGCCATACGGGGACTCATCATCAGCAGCAGCAACTCAGCAGCAGCGACACCTGTTTCTGTCCTGCTCAACTGCAGCTGTGCTGCAGCCCCTCAAAGTCTTCAATATGCAGTCGTGTTGCTGCAGCTGCGTGGCCCTCGCTGCTGCAGCAGCAGCAGCAACAACAACAGCAGCCACAGCAGCAGCAGCAGCAGCAGCAGAGGCGCCTGGCAACTGATTTTGTGCAGCGAGTATTCGAGGCTCTACCTCAACTATATGAGCATATTGTGGGTAGACTCTGCTGCTGTTGGTGCTGTTGCTGTTGCTGTTGCTGCTGCTGCTGCTTGTACCGGCTCTGTTGCTGTTGCTGCTGCTGCTTTATCGCTGAAGTTGCTGCTTTTTTGGCTGTTGCTGCTGCTGCTGCAACACAGAGCCGTCAACATGTTGTTGTTTGCTGTTGCAGACGAAGAAATGCCAACAGCAGCAGCAGCAGCAACAGCAGCAGCAGCAGCAGCAGCAGCAAGTGCTGCTGTTTACGCTGGTCTTCTGGTGCAGCGCACCTCCGCCTTGTTTTGCTGCTCATCTTGCTGCAGCAGGTCTCCCTGCTTCTTCGTGGCTGATGGAGAAGCTGCAGCAGCAGCAAAAGCATAAGCACAAGCAGCAGCAGCAGCAGCAGATTCTGCTGCAGCAGCATGAGGCAGGTGCAGCGAGCAGCTGCAGCTGCGCCCTCCTCTCCTGCAGCAGCAGCAGCTGCCCAGCAGCAACAGCAGAGCTGCTGCTGCTGCTGCGAACAGCAGCAACAAACGAATCGCTGAGTCTATCTGCACAGGAGGCGGTGCTGGGGTGTATAGGAAACTTCTTGCTGCTGCTGCCTGCTGCTGCTGCAGCAGAAGCAGCAAGCCTCGGTGCACGCCTTGCTGCAGATCTAGCAGCAGCAGCAGCAGCACTGAAAGCGGAGGTGCTCGTACACCCCGACGGCACTGCAGCAGCAGCAGCAGCAGAAGCAGCAGCAGTGGAGCAGCTGCAGGTTAACCCGCTGCTCACTACTGCTGCAGCAGCAGCAAAGGCAGCTGCAGCAAATGCTGCTGTTGCTGCAGCAGCAGGACGCCTTTTTTCTTTCGCGAGGTTCTGCAGCACCAGCAGCAACAGCAGCAGCAAAACAGCAGCAAACTTAGCGCATGCAGCTGAAGCAGCAATGTCTGTGCTGCATATGAGGGTTATGATTGCTGCTGAGGCGCAGCAGCGTGAGCAGCAGCAGCAGCAGCCACAGCAGCAGCAGCAGCAGCAGGTGCTGCCTTCAATCCCATGTGAGTTGAGTCCCTGTTACTGTTGCTGCTGCTGCTGCTATCGCTCCTGCTGCTGTTTCTACTGTTGCTGTTGCTGTTTTTGCTGCTGCTTTCACCCGTCCTTACAGGTGCTGTGCTGTTGCTGTTGCTGCTGCTGCTGCTGCTGCAGCTTGTGGTGCAGTGATTGCTGCAATTCAATGTCTCCTAGCTATGTACGAGCAGCAGACGGGGGGCTTGCTGCTGCTGCAGCAGCAATGTTTAGACACCCTGCAGCAGCTGCAGCAACTCAAGCAGCAGCAGCAGCAGCAGCAGCAGCAGCAGGAAGAGGAGAATATGCATCCTGAGCAGCAGACCGAGGAAGCAACAGCAGACCACAGCAACAAAAGACAACGCCGACAAAGTGCAGCAGCAGCAGTAGCAGCAACAGCAGCAGCAGGTGAGCAGCAGCAACAGCTTTTGGAGCAGCTAAAATCGCAGTTTACCGCAATCTCCGATGCCCTGGTGAGTTCCTGCTGCTGCTGCAGTTTCTGATGCTGCTGTTGCTGCTGCTGCTGCTGCTGCTCTTTGTGCTGCTGCTGGAGCTACCGCTGCTGCTGCTCTTCTTCGTGCTGTGCAGCAGCTGCTGCTGCCGTTGCTGCTGCAAGACTTGACGCGAATCCTGGGGAGCGCTCTACTGCTGCTGCATCTGCTGCTGCTACTGCAGCTGCTGCTGCTACTGCATTGCTGGGGCGACAACCGCTGCTGCTGCTGCTGCTGCTGCTGCTGCAGGGAGAGGCTGAGTTGCTGCGGCAGCGCATTTCGATGTTATGTATTGCTGTAATGGAGACAGATGCCAACCCTCTTTTGCTGCTAGCAAGCCTCAGGTGTCTCTTGCTGCTAGGTGAGTCTCCTGCTGCTGCTGCTGCTGTTGCTGCTGCTGCTGGCTGTGCTGCTGCTGCGTTGTCTCTTTGTTTGCTATTTTGGCGTTCATGAGGTGTACGTACACCTGAAACTGCTTTAAATAGCGTTGCTATGCCTTTCTGCTGCTGCTGCTGCTGCGGTTGCTGCAGCACGGGCGGAGGCTTCCTTGCAGCCGTTTACTGCAGCAGCAGCAGCTGCTGCTGCTGCTGCTGCGCTGCCGCGCGAGTTGATGTTGCTGCTGCCGCATGCAAACCCTTATCAGTATTCTGCAGCAGAGCAGCGCGCTCTTGTTGAGGCCTTTGCTGCGATTACAAACCCCCAGCAGCAGCAGCAGCAGCAGCAGCAGCAGCAGCAGCAGCAGCAGCAGCAGCAGCAGCAAGAAGCAGGGACATCAGCAGCTGCAGCAGCAGCAGCAGCAGATTATCTCGACAGGACGAAAGAGGGTATCACCAGTTTGCTGTTTGCTGCTGTTGCGGATGAACGCGTTGCTGCTTTTCTCTCCCAATGCCTCTCGCAGCAGCAGCAGCAGCAGCAGCAGCAGGAAGGTTTGCTGCAGCAGCAGCTGGCAGTAGAAATGCGCGAGTACTGCTGCTTATTAATAAGGCAGAGCTGCAGCATCTCGCTGTGGAGTTGCGGGATTGGTGCTGCGCTGCTGCTGCTGCTGCTGCACCCGCAGCAGCAGCTGCAGCAGCAAGCCCTAGGCTTCTTGCTGCTCCTAAAACGCCAATCCTTCCCGTTGCTGCTGCAGCTGCTGCTGCAGTCGCTGCGACAGCTGCATGCACTGAGGCTTCTTGAGCCTTTAGAGGAAGCAGCAGCAGCTGCTGCTGCTGCAGGAGCTGCTGGCTTGCCTGCTGCTGCAGCAGCAACAGCAGAACAAACGAAGCAGCAAGTGCAGCAGGACATAGCTAAGTTTATGCATATAGCTACAAGCCGATTAGGAGTTTTGCTGACGCACCAGCAGCAGCAGCAGCTAATTGCTGCGCTGCGTGATGCAGCAGCAGCAGCACGAAAATCCAGAAGGCGTGCGTTGCTGGTGCTTGGCAGCAGCAGCAGCAGCAACTCCTGCAGCTGGTTTGCTGCTGCTGCCCCGCTGCTGCAGCGGCGCTTCCTATCGCAGCAGCATTTGCTGCTGCTCGAGAGACACCTGAAGGAAGATGTAAGGGCCTCCGGCGGGGAGTGGATTGGCAGCGAAGAGCAGCAGCTGCTGCTTGCTGCTGCTGCTCCTAGAAATAAGAGCAGCAGCAGCAGCAATGCTGCTGCTGCTGGAGCTGCTGCTGCTGCTAATCGAAAGAGCGCAACCAGCAGCAGTAGCAGCAGCACAAGGGATAAGTCAACAGCAGCAGCAGCACAGCCACACTCTGCGGACGCTGCTGCTGCTGCTGCCGCGCATGCGCTGCTGCCTTCAGCAGCAGCAACCGGTGCTGCTGCTGCAGCAAGGCGCAGCAGCTTCAATGGATTTGCTGCTGCTGCAGCACATACTTCGGTAAGCAGCAGCAGACAAAGGCATCAGCACCAACAAGAGCAGCAGCAGCTGCAGCAAGAGGAACGCCAGCAGCAGCAGCAGCAGCAGCAGCAGCAAGAGGAACGCCAGCAGCAGGAACAGCAGCAGCAAGAGGAACGCCAGCAACAGCAGCAGCAGCAAGAGCAACAGCAGCCGCAGACAGAACAGCATCAGGTAGAGCAGAAGAGACGACGGAACCAGCAGCAGCAGCAACAGCTAGATGAGCAGCAGCTGCAGCAGCAGCGCGAGGAGCAACAGCAGCAGCAGCATGAACAACAGCAGCAGCAAGAGCAGCAGCAGCAGCATGAGCAGCAGCAGCAGCTGCTACAAGAAGAGCAGCAACAACGCGAGCAAGCTGATGCAGTGCTTGAGTCGAAACGAAGGCAGCAGCAGCAAGAGCAGCAGCAGCAGCAGCAGCAGCACAGCGCTGATGAGGAGGAGGAGGAGCAGCAGCAGCAGCAGCTGCAAAGCAAGCACAAAAGGCGGCAGCAGCAGAAACAGCAACAACAGAAGAAGAAACAGCAACAGCAACAGCAACAGCAGCAGCAGCACGGCAGCAGCAGTAACAAAACTAAACCAGCTGCAGCAGCAAAATCTAAATCTACTGCAGCCAAAGCAGCAGCTCCTCGATCACACTCCAACAAGCAGCAGCAGCAGCAGCAGCAGCAGCAAGAGAAGCAGCAGCAAGAACAGCAGCAGCATACAGATATTGCAGATCTGTGGAGCCCTTCCTCTCTTGAGTCGCAGCAAGGATCTCCTGCTGCTGCTGCTGCGTCGCCACCGTCGCCGCCGCCGCCGCCGCCGCAGCAGCAGCAGCAGCAGAAGCAGCAGAAGCAGCGCAGCAAGGCACCTTCAGCAGCAACAGAAGCAGCTTGGGAGACGGGATCGAACAGCACATCTTTTGCTGCCGATTTGTTCGACTTTTAGTTTGCTGCTGCTGCTGCAGCAACAGCAACAGGTTGCTGCTGCAGCAACAGCTGCATTCTGCTGCTGCTGCAGCAGCAGCAGTTTTGCTACTCCAGCAACAGCAGCAGTTTTGCTGCTCCAGCAAAACCTGCGTCTTGCTGCTGCAGCAGCAGAAACAGTTATCTGCTGCAGCAGCACCAACAGTTTGCCGCTGCAGCAAGAGCTGCATTTTTGCTGCTGCAGCAGCAGCAGGTGAACTGATGCCTAGATAGAAGCAGCTAGTCTGATCCTTTGCGGCTGCTGGTGCTGCAGACTATTTGCTACTGCTACTGCTGCAGATTAGTTGCTACTGCTGCTGCTGCAGATTAGTTGCTGCTGCTGCTGCTGCAGATTAGTTGACCGCTGTAGCAACCGGTTTGCTGTTGCTGCCGTTACAATAACAATTCGAATTAACAGCAGCAGCAGCTGCTGCTGCTTCTGCTGCTGGCTATGCTGCTTCGGGAGTTGAGGTGTACGTGCAGCTTTAGAAGCTGCTGCTTCTGCTATAAGTAATAATACATATAATAATGCAGATGCTCCTCACGTCAGCAGCAGCAGCAGCAGCAGCAGTGGGACAGCAACAGCCGCAGCAAGACCAGCAGCAGCAACAACAACAACAGCAGCACCAGCGGCTACGGCAGCAACAGCAGCAACAGCAACAGCAGCGCACAGCTCTGCTGCAGCAACCTCGTGGTAGGCTACGCTGCTGCTGCAGCAAATGTAGCAGCAGCAACAGCCTGGTAGCATCACGGGCTCTGCTGCAGCAGCACCAACACCTGTGGCAGCTGCAAGCGCGAGCAGCTGCACCAGGAGCAGCAGCGCAACAGGAGCAGCAGCAGCAGCTGCTGCTGCTGCTTTAACATAAACTAGCACGAGCTTAAGCTGAACTCATTACTGTCTTATAAATTTCAATTAAAAATAAATAAGACACCAGCAGTAGCGCCTCCAGCTACTCAACAGCAGCAGCACCAGCAGCACGAACTGCAGCAGCAGCAGCAGCAGCAGCAGCAGCGGCTGTGCTATCAGAAACTGTAGCAACAAATGCAGCAACAGCAACGACAGCCGTCTAATAAGCAGTAAAAAAGATTCTGCTAAAGTTTTATTAAGAGAAAAACAGCTGGGGGGTGTTAACACAGCAAGTCAAGGTCCTGCAGCAGCAGCTGCTGCTGCTGCTGCTGCGGCTGTGGCTGCTGCTGCTGCTGCTGCTGCTGCTGCAGCGACACTTTGTGGAGGCTGTTTGCGCGACAACTCGTTTTGTTCTTTTTGCTTATTTTGCCGAGTTAGCTCTTGTAATTAGTAGCCTTTATTTGCTGCTTCGGGATCCCTCCTGCTGCTGCTGCTGCTGCTGCTGCGGCTGCTGCTGCTGGCACCGACTCAACACCGGCCCCTTTGTCTCCCGCTGTCTCCTCTGCCCTCTGAGGCCTCCTCTCTCCTCTGAGCTCTGTCTCTGCTTCTTCTTCTTGTCTTGCTGCTGCTGTAGTAGCAACCGCTGCCGCAGAAGCAGCAGCAGCAGCAGCAGCAGCAAAGCCACAGCAGCAGCAGCAGCAGCAGTTCGAGACAGAAAGAGCCCTTTCTCTCCTCTCGAGCTGCATGCCCTTTGCTGAAGCTCCTCCGTTCTTTCAGAGGCAGCAGCAGCAGCAAAGCAAGCAGCAGCGACTCCAGCAGCTGGACAGCAGCAGCAGCCGCAGCAGCAGCAGAAAGTTTGCTCGCGGCTTTAGTGCGTGGCTGCCGCAGCCCCAGCAAAAGTAGCAACTGCAGCAGCAGCAGCAGCAGTTGCCACCGGCATATATTTGCTTATCTACAGCAGCTGCAGGACCGCAGCAAGCAGCAGCAACAGCAGCAGCGGTATTAGCAGCAACAGCAGCAGCAGGAGCTGCATCCTTGCCCACACGTTGAAGAGGCAGCACTGACGAGACTTGGCTGTTGCTGCTCTTGCTGCTGCTGCTGCTGCTACAGTGATGGAGTTCAGGTGTAAGCAGCTTGCTGTTGTTGTAGCAGCAGCAGCACTTTGCTGCTGCTGCAGCGTTTTGCTGCTGGATGCGGGTACAGTATCTTTTGGCGTTGGCTTTACGAGTTCTGCTGCTACTGCTGCAGCATCAGCAGCAGGAACTGTCTACGGGCATGCAGCAGCAGCAGCAGCAGCTGCTGCTGCTGCGGCGCAGCGTAAAATTGTCAACACATTAGCAGCACCCCCGCAGCAGCTCGTAAACCTTTTTGCACTTCTGCCCGAGTCGCTTAGACTGAGGCGTCTTTCTATTCCTGATGAAGACTTCCCAGAGTAAGCAGCAGCAGCAGCAGCAGCAGCAGCAGCAGCAGCAGCAGCAGCAGCAGCAGCAGCAGCAACAGCAACAGTATGCAGTGCAGGAGAAACCGCAGCAAAAGCAACAAAACCAGCAGCAGAACAACCTCAGCAGCAGCAGTAGGAGTAGCAGTACGAGTCCTTACATAAGGAGCAGCAGCAACAGAAGCAGCAGCAGCAACAGCAGCAGCAGCAGCAGCAGGAGTATGTGTTTGTTTGCTGTTTAGGTGCCTCCACACCCCAAGCATGCATCTGCTGGTAGAAGACGCGCGTTTGCTGCATCCGCTGCTGCAGCAGCTGAAGAGACGAACGTTCTTCAGGATATTTAAACTAAATATAAAACAAAAGAGCTGTCATAGGGCTTCTTTGCTGCTGTCTGATCAGCAGCTGCAGCAGCAGCAGCAGCAGCTTCTTCTGCAGCAGCAGCAGCAGCAGCAGACCCAACTAACCCCTAG
Source organism: Eimeria acervulina (assembly GCF_000499425.1). Lineage (NCBI taxonomy): Eukaryota > Apicomplexa > Conoidasida > Eucoccidiorida > Eimeriidae > Eimeria > Eimeria acervulina. The sequence continues at coordinate 32,187 of NW_013550062.1, read as the reverse complement.
CAGCGTGTTTCCTGAATCTACTTTTGCAGCAGCAGCAGCAGCAGCAGCAGCAGCAGGTCGAGGTCGGGGACCCCACACTGGGGGAGCAGCAGCAGCAGCAGCAGCAATGTTTGCTGCTGATCTTGAAGAAGCAAAGTGCGTCTCCCCGGAGAAGTGCGGCCTTTGCATGTGCAGCGAAGAAGAGATACCCTTGTCTTGGAGACAGAAGCCGAGAGAAGATTTCGTCGATAGAAAGCATGCAGGTGAGCTGCTGCTGCTGCTGCTGCTGCTGCTGTTGATGCTGCTGCTGTTGATGGTTTTGGTGCTGTTGCTGTTGATGCTGTTGCTGCTGCTAAAGCTGCTGTTGATGCTGCTGCTGTTCAGGGTTTTGATGCTGTTGCTGCTGCTGTCGATGGTGTTGCTGCTGTTGCTGCTGCTTCATTTGCTGCTGCAGCTATTGTGGTGCTCAGCAGTAGTGAGGTAATTGCTGCTGCAGCAGCTTTTGCTGCTTCTGCTGCTGCTGCAGTAAAAGGCAGTGTTAGGCATGTGCTTCGTTTGTGCTGCTGCTGTTGATGCAGCTTCATTCTATCGGAAGGAGACTTCAGCGGGTCCGAACGGGCCTGCGAGCAGCAGCAGCAGCAACAGCAACAGCAACAGCAGCAGCAGCAGCAGCAGCAGCAGCAGCAACAGCAACAGAGGCGAAGCAGCAGAAGATTCAACAGAGACTCTGGTGTATGTTGATTTGCTGCGCAACCCTCCAGGCTATACAGAATATCAAGGGGGCCCTATTTGGGGGGCCCTGCAGCAGCAGCTATATCGGTTGCAGCAGCAGGAGCTGCAGCAGCAGCAGCAGCAGCAGCAGGATATTAAGACTTGCGGAGACGCAGCAAAACTGTCTCTAATACTATCAGGCATGCAATCTAACATATCTGCGCTTGCTGCAGAGTATTTCTATTCAGATTTGTCGATGCATTATCAGCAGCAGCAGGAGCAGCTGCAGCTGCAGCAGCAGCAGCAGCAGCAGCTGCTGCAGCACGAGGATTTGGAGACTCCTGCTCCCCCTACCCCAGCTCCTTCTGTCTCCTTCTTCTTAGACCGCTTCGCAGCTTATCCTGAGCGGCAGCAAAACCTGCTGTTTGCCTTCTCGTTGCTGCTGAAGGGTGTTTGCTCTCTTACACATGTGCTGCAGGAGTGCAGCTGCGAGACAGGTCCTTTGCTGCTGCTGCTGCTCTTGTTGCTGCTGTTGTTGTTGCTGCTGCTGCTGTTATTGCTTCTGTTGTTGCTGCTGTTGTTGCTGCTGCTGCTGTTGTTGCTGCTGTTGCTGCTGTGTTTGGGACGGCTTGCTGGAGTTAGAAACAGATCCCTTGCTGCTTGTGTTGCTGCATCTGCTGTTAATGTTGCTGTTGCTGTTGCCTCTGTTAGTGCTGCTGCTAATACTATTACGGCTGCTGCTGCTTCAGCAGCTGCTGCATGTATTATTCTTGCTGCTGCTGGTGGTGCTGTTTCTGCTTCTGGTTTTCTGCTAATACCGATCCTTCTCCTGCTGTTGCTGCTGCTGCTGCTGCTGCTGCTGCTGCAGGTAATAGTTCAGATGATTTATCTGCTAGGGCGGAGCTGCTGGGTGTACTGACTGCAACCGTCTCGCAGCTATCTACTTGCAGCAGCACTTATCAACAGCCTCTCTTCAAACGAAATAGGTCTGCTGCTGCTGCTGCTGCTGTTGCTGCTGCTGCTGATGGTGGTGCTCTTGTCCTGCTGCTTTTCTTGCTGCTGCTGCTGCTACTAATATTCTTGCTGCTGCTCCTGTTGCTGCTGTTATCCTTGGTTTTGGTGTTGGTGCTGCTGCTGCTATACTCGCTGCTCATTGTGCTGCTATTCTCGCTACTGCTGCTGCTATTCTTGCTGCTGCTGCTGCTATTATTGCTGCTGCTGCTGCAGCAGTTTGTGTTGTTATTATTTGTGCTGCACCTGTTTCTTTTGCTAACAATAGTATATGCATTTGTTTGACAGTTGCATTCTATACTGTATATATTGCTTATAAACAGCTAAACAAATATAAATATAAATATAAATATAATTATTATTATTATTTGTTTGCTGCAGCAACCTAGCTTTCTTAGAGACAGCTGAAGGCATTGAGTCGCTGCTGCGCTGCGTCTCCTGCGAAAAATGTGTGCTGCACGGTACAATTAAACTTACTGCTCTTAGACTTGCTGCAAAGGTAAATACTCCTGCTGCTGCTGCTGCTGCTGCTGCTGCTGCTGCTGTGGGTGGTGGTGCTGCTGCTGCTGCTGTGGGTGGTGGTGGTGGTGCTGCTGCTGCTGCTGTGGGTGGTGTTGCTGTGGGTGGTGTGGGGGCTGCTGTTGGGGTTTTGCTGCTGCTGCTGTTGTAGGTGCTGCTGCTGTTGCTGCTGCTGCTGTTGCTGCTGCTCATGGGAGTGGGTCTTAAGCATGCCACAAACAACCGCTGCTGTTGCTGCTGCTGCTGCTGTTGCTGCTGCTGCAGGCAGTGACAGAAGGCTCTTCTTTTACGCATTTGGAACGAAACGAAATAACAGCAACATTAAATGCTCTGTATTACTTCTCTGACTCTATACTTGCTGCTGAGCGGATGAAGATAAGAGTTTGCTGCCTCAACCTGCTGCTGCTAGCTGCTGCGCTGCTGCTGCTGCTACTGCTGTTCCTCGTCGGCCTCACTGCATATAGAGCTATTAGCAGCAGCAGCAGCAAACAGAATGCGCAGCAGCGCAAAGCAGCATCACAAAAAAAAGATAATTAATGCAGCAGCAACAACAGCAGCAGAGACAGCAGCATCAGCAGAAGCAACAGCAGCAGCAACAACTGCAGCAGTAGTAACAGCAGCAGCAGCCTTACATTTAGGCTTATGAAGACATCGCCATATATATAGCAATATCGAATGGCAGCCGCAACAGCAACAGCAGCAGCAACACCTGCTGTTGCTGCAGCAGCAGCAGCAACAGCTGCTGCTGCTGTTGCTGCTGCAGCAGCAGTAGGTACTGCTGCAAGAGCCGCTGCAGCTCCATACAGTTTAGCAGTAACAGTAGCGAGGGTATCTTATGCCTGCTGCTGCCGATGCAGCAGCAGCAACAGCAGCACGAGCAGCAGCACGAGCAGCAGCACCGGCAGCTGCAGCAGCAGCAGCAGCAGCAGCGCCACTGAATTTTCTCTCTCTAAACCTTTTTTGTTTTTTTCAACAGTGCATTCTACACAATCAAACCGAGTCAGCATAAATAAAAGTAAAAAGATATTTATTTTAGAGAAAGGAGACAGTTGCTTGAGCTGCCTATACACTCCAATTTACTGTCTCCTCCGCATGCAACCGCACTTTTGTATTCACACGTAAATATTTTATCAGTATATATATATATATATATATATATATGTATATACATATACATATACATATACATATACATATACATATACATATACACACATATATATATATATATATATTCATAGCATAGCATAATATAGTCTACACACACGCACGCGCATATATATATATATATATATATATATGTATTATTATCTATATAATATATATATATATATGTGCATGTCTAATTTTCTTTATAATATATATATATATATATAGTTAAGCCCTGAAGGTGTAAAACTGCATGCAAATATTTTTATATATTACTGACTTCTATCGGTGTGTATTTGTTTATTTATTTATTTGTTTTGTTTGTTTGTTTGTTTCTTTATTTGTTTGTTTATTTGTTTATTTGTTTTGTTTGTTTTGGTTGTGGTGCAGATTTTGTGTATTTGTTTGTTTTGTTTGTTTGCTGTTTATTTGTTTGTTTGTTTTGTTTGTTTATTTGTTTGTTTTGTTTGTTTATTTGTTTGTTTATTTGTTTGTTTATTTGTTTGTTTGTTTTGTTTGTTTATTTGTTTGTTTATTTGTTTGTTTATTTGTTTGTTTATTTGTTTTGCTTTCTTTTTGTTTTGTTTGTTTTTGTTTATTTGTTTTGTTTATTTGTTTTATTTCTCCCTGTGATTGTTTTGTCTGTATGCATGGGTGCTTATATATTCATATATATATTATATATATATTTATTTATTTATTTATATTTATTTATTTTATTTATTTATTATTATTTTTTGTCTCTTGTCTGTCTCCTTTCTGCATTTTATCTTTTCTTTGTTCGTCTTCGTTAATGCTTCTCTTTAGGGCTATAATATATTCTTTATTATTAATTATTATTATAAATACATACATATATATATATATATATACACTTATAATATATTTGCATGCATGCAGCAAAGACCCGAAGGATAGAGAACAAACAAATAGAGAAAAAGACGCTGAGTAAAAAACAAGTGTATTTAAATAACTCCAAAAAAGTTCTGCTGTATATACACCGCACAAACAAAACCCTAAAAACAACAAAACCCCCTAAACCCTCACAGGAGGGGGGCCCCCTTTAAGGGGGGGGCCCCCTTTGAATGAAGGGGGGGGCCCCCTTTAAGGGGGCCCCCCCCTCAACCTTTAGACCCTGCTAAGTAATACCCCCAGAAAGATATAGGGGGCCCCCCTCACCCCCTTGAAGGGGGCCTCCCTAAAGGGGGCCCCCTGCCTTGAGGGGTTTAGGGCACCCTTTAGGGGGGCCCCCACTTCAACACCTCTTCTTTAGGGGGCCCCCCTGTTTAGGGGCCCCCTCAAAGGGGGCCCCTAAACAGGAGACACCCTCTTAAGGAGGCCCCCTAAAAGGGGCCCCCTCGAGGAGACACCCTCTTAAGGGGCCCCCCAGGGGGGCCCCCTCCAGGAGACGCTCTCTTAAGGGGGTCCCCTAAGGAGACCCCCTACAGGGGCCCTTTAAGGGGGCCCCCTCCTAAGAGGGTCCTTCAAAGGGTTATAGTTAGGGGGCCCCCTAAGGGGCCCTCGTCTACTTTCGTAGTATTTATCTAGCAGCATTTTGAAAAGAAAGAAAACGAAGGGGGCCCCCCTTTAGAGAGCCCTAAATAATTAAGAGGGAGGGGATGGGGGCCCCTATCCCCTTCGGGGGGCCCCTCTTCCACCTGTAGGGGCCCCTTCCTTGGTAGGGTACAGGGGGCCCCCCTATAAGGGTACAAGGGGCCCCCTATAAGGGTACAGGGGGCCCCCTATAAGGGTACAAGGGGCCCCCTATAAGGGTACAGGGGGCCCGCCTATAAGGGTACAAGGGGCCCCCTAAAAGGGTACAGGGGGGCCCCCTAAAAGGGTACAGGGGGGCCCCCTAAAAGGGTACAGGGGGGCCCCCTAAAAGGGTACAGGGGGGCCCCTCAACAAGGGCCCCTGGAGAAGCATGCAGACTAGGGAAACCTTTCGGGGCCCCTAATGATGCTGCTGCTGCTGCTTTTGCGGCTGATGCTGCCGCTGCTGCTACGTAGATACACCGCATCAGCAGCAGCTGCTGGTACAGCAGCTCCTCTTAAATCCTCCTCGTGCTGCTGCTGCTGCTGCTGAACTGAAGGGTCTCCACCTGCCGAAAGAGTAGATGCTGCTGCTGCTGCTGCTGCTGCTGCTCGTGGTGTTGCTGCTACTTCTGTAGGTGCTGCTCTTACTGCAGGTGCTGCCCTCAACGCCCGTGTTCCTGCGGCTTTCGCTGCTGCTGCCTCTTTCCTTCCTGCTGCTGTTGCTGCTGCATCTGCTGCTGTTGCTGCTGCTGCATGCGAACGCCTTGAATAGGGGCCCCGAGGGGCCCCCCTAGGAGTAGGCGAGGCGCTACGGCTGCTCCCTGTAACCCCCGCCCGTCTGCTGCTGCTTTCTGCTGCTGCTGCTGCTGTTGCTGTTTCTGGGGCTGAAGAAGCAGCAGCAGCTGCTGCTGCTGCTGCTGTTTCTTGCTGCGGCAGAGGGGAGCTGAAGCGTCTGTTGCTGCGGTCGCTGGTACTGTCGCTGCTCTCTCCAGCAGCTTGCTGCTGCAGCAGCAGCTGCAGCTGCTGCTGCTGCTGCTGTTGCTGCTGCTGCTGCTGCTGCCCGCTGCAGCAGCTGTCTCCACATCCAACGGAGATAGCTAATGCTTTGTCTCCTTCAGCATCATTCGGGCCCAGCTTTGAATATATAGACAAACCCTGGGGGCCCCCAGGGGCCCCCAAAGGTGCTGCTGATGTCATATCTGATATCGTAGGGTCTACTAAAGAAGCTGCACAAACAAACAACAAAACACAATCCTCCTCCTCCTCCTGCTGCTGCTGCTGGCGCTACAGGGGGTGGTGGTGGTGCTGCTGCTGCTGCTGCTGCAGCAGCAGCTGTTGCAGCTGCCGTCACCGCTGCTGCTCTCCTCCTGCTATGGCAGCCCGTATTAAGCCTTAGGGTTTAGGGTTTAGGGTTTAGGGTTTAGGGTTTATTACGGGTCTTGGAGCTCAGAGGTGGAAATATTTGCTGCACTGCATGCGCAGTTAGGATAGCTGTGGGGCTGGGGAAGAACTCCGTCAACCTGCAGCAGCAGCAGCAGCAGCAGCAGCAGCAGCAGCAGCAGCAGCAGCAGCAGCAGCAGCAGCAGCAATAGCAGCACAGAGATACAGGCAAGACGGGCGTCGGTAGCAGCGGCAGCAGCAACAGCAGCAGCCGCTGCTGCTGCAACAGCTGGCGTAGCAGCAGAATCAGACGCCTCACCCCCTGCCGTCTCAACTGGGGTTTAGGGTTTAGGGTTTAGGGTTTAGGGTTTACCTAGGAGGGATAGAAATTGCTTCACTCGAAGGGGCCCAAGACCTGTACGATTCGGGAGGTTCTTCAATGGGCCGTGGTGGCTGCAGCACAAACCCTAAACCCTAAACCCTAAACCCTAAACCCTAACCCTAAACCCTAAACCCTAACCCCTTCAACCTAACTCCTAAACCCTAAACCCCTATATAAACCGTATCCCCTGGTAAACCCTCCTATAAGCCCCTAAAACCCTAAACCCTAAAACCCTAAACCCTATCCCCACCATCCCTAAAACCCAAACCCTATCCCCTGAAATCCCTAAACCCTAAACCCTAAAGCCCCTAAACCCTAAACCCTAAAACCTAAACCCTAAACCCTAAACATACTTGTTCAAGGTTGTTTTTTTGAATGGTGGGTAGGGTTTTATGTTTAATTGTGAGGACAAGGATGCCGAGGAGACAGAGCAGCAAGCCGAAGAGAAAGCAAACCCAAGAAGAGGGTGTCTCCTTCAGCAGCATGATAGCCCCTACGATGCCCTCTGCTACTAAACAACTATTTGTAGTTGGGATTACATATATTGCCTCAAATCTAAACCACAAACCACAAACCCTAAACCCTAAACCACCGTATATTTATTGTACAAAAAAAACGTGCAAATCTATGCCTTTAAATGCATATATATATACTTTTATATATATAACAAACCCTAAACCCTAAACCCTAAACCATCATATATAAACAATCAAACATTAACCACTAACATTGCAATATATAGCACACTTCACACAAACAACAAAACCCTAAACTCTAAACCACAACCCCTAAAATACAAACCCTAAACCCTAAACCCTAAACCCTAAAAAACAACAAACCCTAAACCCTAAACCCTAAAGCATAAACCCTCATACTTAAGTCACAAACCACAAACCCTAATTCGCAGGAAATCATCTACCCACCCAAACCCTCACCAACCTCCACATCCTCCCCATTAGGGTTTAGGGTTTAGGGTTTAGGGTTTACTTTCGGAGTGCTGTATTTAAAAACAACAACTGTAGTAACGCCAACGAGACGGTTGCGAAGAAGACAACATAAGCCTCCCAGCTAAACGCAAAAAGGAGACAGATAAATAAATAAATTAATTAATTAATTAATTAATTAATTAATTTATTAATAAATTAATTAATTATATTTGTTTATTTATTTGTTTATTTAAAGGAGACACATAAAAAAATTAAAATGATATGGGTTAAATAAAATAATTAAACAAATAAACAAATTAATTAATTGGTCAAAGGAGACAAATAAACAAATCAAAGGAGACAGACAAATTAATTAAATAAATAAATTAATTAATTAACGAACAAACCAAACAAACGCAAAAGAAGTAAACAACCAACCAACTAAATAAACAAACAAACAAACAATAAATAAACAATTAATTAATTAATTAATTAATTAATTAAATATACCTCGACAAAATAGATAAGTCTCCTTTAAATAACTGAGTTGCTGCGATTGTTAAAACCTTCGCAGAGACATTTGTGTTGCCCCCAAATACCCCAGAAGCCAACGCCAGAGACAAACGCTGCACACTAAACTCTAAACCCTAGACCTTCTCTTGCATCTTCAGAGACGGTGGCTAAGGAGCCCTTCTCCCTCAAACCCTAAACCCTAAACCCTAAACCCTAAACCCTAAACCCTAAACCCTAAACCCTAAACCCTAGAGACTAGAGACTAGAAGGATTTCTTAGGCATTAAACCCTGAACCGTAAACCGTAGAAACAAAACCCTAAACACTAACTAAACCCTAAACCCTAAACCCTAAACCCTAAACACTAAACCGTAAACCCTAATCCATAGAGCTTACTTGAACAGGTAGCTCCCAAGATCCTAAAGAGCAAGGATATAGTTTTTGACTAAGAATGATGAGAGTGAGAGCAGCAGCAGCTGATAAAGCAATATAGATGAGGGGTAGAGGCGCAGCAGCAGCTTGTGCGAACTGCTGCAGCATGTTTAATTCTGTCTCCTTGCCGGCGAATAATACTAATAATAAAACGCCGCTGATCACACAACTCGATCCCAACACCTCCCAACGCCCCACACTCTCTCGCAACCAAAAATGTGATAATAATACAGCCCAGAAGATGTGTACACCCGCAAAGGGCGTGACCATAGACTGCACGCAACAAAACAACAAACAAATAACTTTATATTATTTATCTTTTATAGGATTTGTCTTTTATATTGTTTGTTTGTTTATGTTATTTGTTTTTTATAGTATTTGTTTTTATATTATTTGTTCATATTATTTGTTTATATTATTTGTTTATTTATATTATTTGTTTATATATATATAACAAATAATATATTTGTTTGTTATTTCTCATTTATTTTGTTTATTTATTTATATTATTTATTTTATTTATTTATATTATTTATTTATTTATTTATTTATTTTATTTATTTATTTTAAACAGGAGCTGCCATCGACTGCAAACAAAAAATAAAATAATAATAAAACAAGTTGTAGAAACCCTTCTTATAAACACTGATAATTTATATTATTTATATTAATTATATTAATTATATTAATTATATTAATTATATTAATTATATTTATATTAATTATTTATGTGTTTATTTATTTATTTGTGCATTTATTTACTATCCGCTTGATTATTATAAACCCACATGTTTATAAACCCTCATTAATTAGAAACCCTAAAACCCTAAACCCTTATTTATTATAAACCCTTAATTAATATAAACCCTAAACTATTATAAACCCTTATTAACGCCTGGAAGCACCGTTTAAATGCACACCAACAGAAACCCTAAACCCTAAACCCTAATAAACCCTTAAAAACCCTAATTAACCCTTATAAACCCGAAAGAATGCGTACGAACATACACACAGAAACCCTAAACCCTAAACCCTCAAAACGCGGCAATTTTCAGCAGTGGATACAGAAAATGAAAATAGTGAATTAGGGTTTAGGGTTTAGGGTTTACGGAGGGGGCAAAGGTGAGAGCGCCGAGTGTACAGGCAGCATCTACTGCTGTTGTTAATATCATCCCTACTACAAACATAGGATTTTTCAGCATTTGTTTAGTAGAGGGCTCCGGCCCCGCAGAGCTATAAGACATTCGCACCATTGTATCTGCATGCACAAACCCTAATAAACCCTAATAAACCCTAATAAACCCTAATACGCAAACCCTCATCAACGTTCCTAAACCCTAAACCCTCAAACCCTCACGCGCTACGGTTCTTATATTACTGCCCCTCTGTCAGTTCAGCCATTATGATTATTAGGGTTTAGGGTTTAGGGTTTAGGGTTTAGGGTTTATACCTCCAGCCGCTCCTGCAAGAGACCCGCAGAAAATGATAGCGATGCCCAAGGGCCAAAGCCCCTGGTATACGGAGGCTTCCTCAACCATCCCTAAACCCTAAACCCTAAACCCTAAACCCTAAACCCTAAACCCTCCGTCACAGGGCCATGAGCGACACCAAGAGGCTGGGAGCCCTCGACTTGACCGCGAGGACAAACCACCAGCCTCAGGGCTTTGTGAGGATTAGGGTTTAGGGTTTAGGGTTTAGGGTTTAGGGTTTGGGAATTCGAAGTGGAGAGAGCCGCCTTCTGCAAAAGATATGCGATGTGGAGGTTTCTGTGTGCTACGTAGGGGCGTCAAGGGCGTCCTGTAAACCCTAAAACCCTAAACCCTAAACCCTAAACCCTAAACCCCAAACCCTAAACCCTCACAGTCTGCTGCAGTGTCTCCCCCCCGTCGCACCGCTACGCCTTCAGGTCAGCTTCGCATTAAACCCCACAAAAAAAATTATATGCGTAGCAATAAAGAGAAGAGCTAGAAAAAGAAAACAGAACTGAGGTGTATATACACCTGAACTTGGGGCCTCGGCGGCTGCAGGGCTCGTGCGATTCCAACATAAATTAATTCTTTTTTTACTTTTATTGCATTTAATTAAACCCAATTTATGAAATTCATCATAAAAACACCTTAAACGGCTTCAAGAGACTGCGATTTAGGGTTTAGGGTCTAGGGTTTAGGGTTTAGGGTTTAGGGTTTCGTGGCGCTCGCCCCCTAAGTGCTGATGCTTCTGCTTGAGGGTTTACTACAGTTTCCTACCTTCTGTATGTCTTTCTATTGTTTTTTTTATTGTTTGAATGATAAACCCTAAACCCTAAACCCTAAACCCTAAACCCTAATTTTTCTAGCTCTGCTTCTACTCCTCCAAAAGCCGCTCATGCCCCTTCTCTGTTTTTCTTCTTTGTTTGCTTCTTTTTTATTTCTGTTTATTTAATTTTGTTTTAATTAAAATTGTTTATTCATAAAATTTATATTTTTTCTTACCCATTACCAGCCTCAGGAGAGCTATATTAAAACCTTTTTCTTGCTGCCTGCTACACGCACTGTTAAACGAAAGCACTCCTAAACCCTAAACCCTAAACCCTAAACCCTAAACCCTAGGCGGTAAATACGGCTTCGCGGCCCCTTTTGCTGCTTTATTTTATCTGTCTTGTTTTTCTTATTTGGTTTCTTCCTATTGCTTTGTTTGCTGCTTTTTATTTATTGCTGCTGCTGCTCCTGCTCCTTCTGCTCCTTCTGCTGCTGCTGCTGCTGCTGCTGCTAGTTTAAATAATTTATTCGTGCATTTGTGCTGATACTGCTTTTTAGGGTATGCGCACAAAATGCACTATGCAAACCCTAAACCCTAAACCCCAAACCCTAAATACTACGCGGGGTAAGATACATGAGGCCTCTATAGGGGGTGTGTATGTATAGTAAACCCTAAACCCTCATATAAATGCTGCATCTTCATACGCATCATTCTTGAGGTTAGGGTTTAGGGTTTAGGGTTTAGTGGGTCGTAGAGTTAGTCAAATGTGTTTCTCTGTCTATAAACACTTTGATTATTTCTTGCTGTCTCTCTATCTATCTTTAAACTCAGTAGCTGCCTATACACCCAAATTCATCAGCTGCCTATACACCCCAAGTTATCAGCTGCCTATACACTTGATTTCATGAGCTGCCTGTACACTCCGCCAGAGAAGATTATTTGTAGCAATGAAATTCAGGTGTATAGGCAGCTTTTATTTGAATAGAATTCCTTTGGAAGTATTTATATTCACGATTATTTAGTTGTTTTTGATGTGTACGTACACTTGGTGCCTGAAAAGAGAGTGCTCGAGCTGCATTTGAGGTGTATAGGCAGCTCAATGTAAAGAGAAGCCCCAGCAGCAAGAATTAAGCTCGTCTCTATTCTTGAGTTAGTATTAATTAAATTAATTTTATGTTTTTTTCTTTTAATTGTAATTGAATGTAATAATAAAACGAAATAAACTTAGAAATTAATTAATATGAAAATGCGTCAGCCGGGACTCGAACCCGGGTCGCAACCTTGGGAGGGTTGCATCCTACCCCTGGACTACTAACGCGTTGCTGCACTTGCTGCTGCTGCTGCTGCAGCATTCAGTTGCTGCTCTTCCAGCGGCAACAGCTGCTGCTGCTGCTGCAGCAGTATCTCTAGCTCCAGCAGCAAGCCGTGCAGCAGTAACAGCAACAGCAGTAGCTAGCAGCGTTTGCTGTTGGACTCCAGCAGTATTTTGCAGCACCAGCAGCAGCAGCAGCGGTAGCTGCTGCTGCACTTGCCGCTGCTACACTTACTGCTGCTGCACTTGTTGCTGCTGCACTTGTTGCTGCTGCACTTGTTACTGCTGCACTAACTGCAGCAGCAGCAGCAGCAGCAGCGAC
>NW_013550062.1:5000-19679 GCF_000499425.1 Eimeria acervulina | reverse complement strand
AACCCTCCCAAGGTTGCGACCCGGGTTCGAGTCCCGGCTGACGCATTTTCATATTAATTAATTTTTAATTTTATTTATTATTTTTTATTTTCTGTTGCTGCTGCTTTTGTTTTCCTTGTCTTCTCTCTACACCTTCTCCACTAGCCAGTGAACAGCACAGCTAGCTAGCCAAACGGCTAGCTAGCCAAACAGCTAGCTAAACAAACGGCTAGCTAAACAAACTTCTAGCTAAAGAGATTCCTAGCTAAGCAAACAGCTAGTTAAACAAACAGGTAGCTAGGGAAACTAGTAGCTAGCCGTAGCTAGCTACCCAAACAGCTAGCTAGCTAGCTAGCCAAAGAGCTGCGGTGTGCCTCCCCTCAGCATCTTTGCTGGACTCCAGTGTACTGCCACCTCCTTCCCTGTCAGTAGCTAGCTAGCTAGGTACGCAGCTAGCTAAGCAGCTAGCCAGCTAGCTACCTACAGCTAGCCAGGTATATACCTAGCTAGCTAGCTACTGCAATGCTGGTCCGAGCAGCATCGTCTGTCCTATCTATATTATAATAAGGTGAAGCAAATGCATGCACAGCCCGACGAAGAAGAACGGGGTGTATATACACAATCAACAGCACCAGTAGTAAAGACTGAGGTGTACATACACACAAACAATTCAAAGAACAACACGTTGTCTGGAAGTTCACAACTCCCCCAAGTCAAATGGCCAGCTAGCCAATCCGATAGCTAGCTGGCTAGCTAGCTAGCTAGCTAGCTACCCAGCTAGCTAGACGGCTAGCTAGCCAGCTAGATAGCTAGCTACCTAGCTATCGAACTAAGCTGCTGGAAAGCCGTAGGTAGCTACGAAGCTAGCTACGGGGCAGCCTAAGGGCTGACATATAGCTGAAGCCAGCTTGCTGGCTAGCTAGATAGCTACCTAGCTAGCTAGCTAGCTAGCTGGCTAGCTGTCACTCACTCAACACAAAGGGCGAACGCCACCGAAAGAAACAAGACGAACAAACAAACAAACAAACAAACAAACATCAAGGACCCTAATATCGCTAGCTAGCCAAAACACTAGTAAGCTAGCTAGCCAGCTAGCTAGCCAGCTAGCTGGACATCTCTAGCTAGCTAGCTTGCTGGCCCGGTAGTGGAGGATCGGCGCGCATGCATGCATGCTTGCATGCAGCAGCAGCAGTAGCAGCTGGAGCTGCTGTTGCTGCTGCTGCTGCTGCTGCTGCTGCAAAGGCCTGTTCATCTTCGTTCTCCTCACCTCCGGTGTATGTACACAGCAAAAGATAATTATCTGCTGCTCCGACTTATTTAACTTCCTCTTAACCCGCCAATGCAGCCACCAATGCAACGCAGCAGCACAAACACAAAAAGAAGCGCGAGCAGCAGCTCCTGCTGCTGCTGCTGCTGCTGCTGCTGTTGCTGCTGCTGCTGCGACGCGTGCTGCCGCTGCCGCTGCTGCTGCTACTCCTGCTGCAGCACTCCCTGCCAGCAGAAAGAAGCTAAAAGCAGCATAACGCCAATCTGCTGCCCCCGAATAGCTAGCTATAGCTAGCCATATAGCTAGCTCGCTATAGCTAGCTATCTAGCTAGCTAGCTAGCTAGCTATCTAGCTAGCTAGCTAGCTAGCTAGCTACAGCTTGCCATCTAGCAAGACCTATTCAGCGACGTGCCTCCGCTAGCCGCTCTGTCTGCAGATCACTACTGTGTCTCGCTGCCAGAGCAACGCAGCTAGCTGTAGCTAGCTAGCTACGTAGCTAGCTAGCTAGCCAACTAGCCGTAGCTAGCTCGCTAGCGTAGACAGATAGCTCGGGGTTTATATCATGTGTGCGCTGTCGAATGTTGAAAGGAGCAGCAAACGCAACTCTACTGCAGCAGCTACATTGCTGCTGCTGCTGCTGCTGCTGCTGTTCCTGTTGCTGCTGCTGCTGCAAAATCAATCTGCTGCAGCAGCTGCCGCTTCTGCGGTGAGCGGCAGCGCTGGAGCCTTGTCAAAAGATGAAGCACTTTGCTGCTGCTGCTGCTGCTCGCTCTGCTGCTGCTGCTGCTGCTGTGTATCCCGCTCTCGTTGCTGCTCCTCCTCTTCCTGCTGCTGCTGTTCCTGCTGCGTCTCCTCTTGCTGCTGTTTCTGCTGCTGCTGCTGCTGCGGCTGCTGAGGGGCAGCACAAAACAAACTGTAGGTCTTGTCTGCTTCCTGCAGCAGCTGCGGCCCGATTGCTGCTGCCGCTGCAGCTACTGTTGCTGCTGCTGCTGCTGTTGCTGCTGCATCTGCTGCGTCCTTCCACTTGGATCGCAGCAATCCGTAAAATTCCATCACCTACACATAAACTCTAAACCCTAGACCTTCTCTTGCATCTTCAGAGACGGTGGCTAAGGAGCCCTTCTCCCTCAAACCCTAAACCCTAAACCCTAAACCCTAAACCCTAAACCCTAAACCCTAAACCCTAAACCCTAGAAGCTAAATGGTGAAACGTACACCGTAAACCCTACAACCGAATCCGTAAGCCAGAACCCTAAACGCCAAACCCTAAACCCTAAACCCTAAACCCTAAACCCTTATAAACCCTTTGCCTACCGCCTGTACGCGGAGTTCCTCCTCGTCTCCTTTCTGCTGCTGCTGTTGTTGCTGTTGATTCTGCTGTTGCTGCTGTTGCTGCTGCGCTTCTTCTAGCTTCTTCAGCAGCAGCAACGAGTGCCTTACATCAAGGAGCAGCTGCGCATGTTGCTGCAGTTCTGCTGCTTCGGCTGGAGACAGCTGCCGACTGTGTTGGTGCTGCTGCTGCTGCTGCTGCTGCTGCGGCTGCGGCTGCGGGTTCATCTGCAGGTCGCAGCTATCATCATCTACCCGCTGCTGCTGCTGCTGCTGCTGGTCTTCCCTTTCAGCCAATAGAGCCGCTTGCTGCTGCTGCTGTTGCTGCTGCTGCTGCTGCGGCAGCGTTGTAAGAGCAAGATGAAGCAAAGCAACAAGTGCGCTCGGTGCTGCTGTTGCTGATACCAGAGGAGAAGCAGCAGCAGCAGCAGCAGCAGCACCAAGACCCCCTCCCTTTTGCTGCTGCGGCAACGGAGGTGAAAAAGACATCAATGGTGAGACAGATGGAGGGCTGCTGCACAGTCGAGAGCGCAGCAGCAGCTGCTGCTGCGCTGCTGCTGCTGCTGCTGCTGTCGGAGCCTCTGCTGCGCACCCTTCCTCACCCAACGGGCCGCACGCCTCCAGTTGTTGCTGCAGCAGCAGCAGCAGAAGCAGCACACGGAGCAAGAGCAAATGAAGCAGCAGAAGCAGCAGCCAGTACAGCAGCAGCAGCAATATACTCAGCAGCAGGCTAAGCAATGTACGACAGCAGCAGCAACCATAGCAGCAAAGCCACGCCAGCAGCAGCAACAACTGCAGCAGAAGCAAAAGAACCTACAGCAGCAAAACAGCATCAACAGCGCTAAAAGAAGCAGCAAAACTAAAACCAGCAGCAGCGCAGCGTTACAGCAGCGACAGCACCAACACCAGCAGCAAAAGCAGCAGCAGCAGCAGCAGCAGCAGCAGCAGCAGCAGCGCGCTAACCATTTCAATCCGCTGGTTTCTCGCCTCCAATCTGCTGCCTCTTTCTCGTGCCCCCACCCGCCTATTCTTCATTAAAATGCGGTACTGCGCATGCAAACAAACATAACAGCAACAACTGCTGCTGCTGCTGCTGCTGCTGCTGTTGCTGCTGCTGCTGTTGGTGCTGCTGGACGTGCTACAGCTGCTGCTGCTGCTCCTGTTGGTGCTGCTGGACGTGCTACAGCTACAGCTGCTGCTGTTGTTGTTGTTGATGCTGCTGTTCGCGGTGCTGCAGCAGCAGCAGCTGCTGCTGCACCTACTGCTGCTGCTGCTGCCATTTGCTGTTGCTGCTATGAGGGCAGCCAACCCGAACTATCTAAGACTGAGGCCTAGGGTTTAGGGTTTAGGGTTTAGGGTTTACCTCAATTGGTGCATCGCTGTGGTTTGCATCTCCTGCGTTCTCGGGCTGCGCTTTGTCTGCTTCCGCCTCGCCTGAAATTCAAAACCCTAAACCCTAGACCCTAAACCCTAAACCCTAGATTCTAAACCCTAAACCGTAAACCCTAGCCGTAAACCCTGAGCCTTCAATCGTGGAGCCAAAAGCTTCGGCTTCAGCTGCAGCCCTAAACCCTAAACCCTAAACCCTAAACCCTTTGTAAGAGGGTTGGTTCCATACCCTTTGCATGTTCCTGCTCTTGCTGCTGCCGCAGCAGCTGCTGCTGCTGCTCCAGCTCCTGTCGTGCTGCAGCAGCAGCTGCAGCAGCAGCAGCAGCAGCTTCCAATTCGCTGTGCTTCTCCTTAAGAAGAGTAGGAAAAAATTCATCTGGCGGATCCTTTGCCTGGAGTACATACACCCCAAACCCTAAACCCTAAACCCTAAACCCTAAACCCTAAACCCTAAACCCTAATCCCTAAACCCTAAACCCTAAACCCTAAACCCTAAATCCTAAGAGGTACGTGGATGGAGCTAGCAGCAGCCTAGTTTCATAGAGAGGAAAAGGAGGGTTTAGGGTTTTGACAGTTTAGGGTTTTGAGGGTTTAGGGTTTAGGGTTTAGGGTTTAGGGTTTATACCTCTTCTTCTTCCGCGAGCGCCTTCAGCTGCTCAAGAGTCTCCGCCACGATCTCCAGCGTTCCCTCTGCTGGGTCCTCCTGAAGACAAAACCCTAAACCCTAAACCCTAAACCCTAAACCCTAAACACTGAATTGCTGGCGCTCTCGCGCAATCCGTTGCTTGCGGTGTCTGCAATGAAGAAAGTGCTGCTTGCTAGGGTTTAGGGTTTAGGGTTTATTGGAGTCAAGGCTTTAAGGGCGTTACTGATTACTGCTGCTAGGGTTTAGGGTTTAGGGTTTACCTTGTAGAGTTTAAAAACATGAGGCTGCTGATGCTCCGCTATTAGCCAAAAAACAAAACCCTCAGAAGAAATAAAGAATGAACCGTCTAAAAAATTAGACTTCTTCGCAGGTCCCCAGGTGTCTGCAGCAGCAGCAGCAGCAGCAGCAGCAGCAACAGCAGCAGCAGCAGCAGCAGCAACACAAGCAGCAACAGCAGCAGCAGAAGCAGCAGCAGGAGTAGCAAAAGTAGCAGCATTAAATAAAATTTATTAAATTTATTTAAATTTATTTAAATTATTTAATTTAATTTATTTAATTTATTAAAATTATTTTGTGTATTCACACCAAGACAAACTTTGTCTATGAAACAAATACATCAAAATGTTTGATTTTCTTCTGATTAATTTAATTAATTTAATTTAATTTAATTTATTTAATTAATTTAATTATTTAATTTAATTAATTTATTTATTTATTTATTTTACCTATTACGTTGTGAATAGCCGCTGAGTCGCCCAGAGCCGCATTCACCAGCAGACGAAGACATCGCAGCCGCTGCAGCAAAATAAAATAAAATAAAATAAAATAAAATAAAATAAATTAATTATATTAATTAAATTAACTAAATTAAATATGTCATGGATTAATTTAATTATAAATAACTCAAAATAAATCTTAAAAATAAAATGCACAAGTAATAAATAAACTAAAAAAAAATAAAAACGACAATAATAAATTAAAAATAATAAATTAAAAAAATAATATGATAAAATAAATTTAAAAAAATAAAACAGAGCAGTTGCAAGAGCAGCAACCCCAACAGCAGCAGCAGCAACAGTTGCAGCAACAGCAGCAACACCAGCAGCATCACCAGCAGCAGAACAGCAACAGCAGCAGAACAGCAACAGCAGCAGCAGCAGCAACAGCAGCAGCACTACGAGGACCACCACCACTACCACCAACAGCAGCAACAGCAGCAGCAGCAGCAGCAGCAACACCAGCAGCAGCAACAGCAGCAGCAGCAGCATAGGCCTGATATATACCTGGTAGGGTTTAACATCCTCCCAGCCTCTAACAAGAAACGGGTTAACTCCAAGAGGAAACAAAAACAAAAAATCAATCGCCGCTCGGTCTTCTAAAAATTTGCATAAACACTTCGACAGGTTGTTACCTGCAGCAGCAGCAGCAGCAGCAGCAGCAGCAGCAGCAGCAGCAGCAGCAGCAGCAGCAGCAGCAGATGAAGCAGCAGTAGATGTAAAACAAAAGAGCAGCGGATATACCACGTGCAGCAGCAGCAGCAGATCTATAATCAACATATGCAGCAGCAGCAGGTGCAGCAACAGGGCAGCAGCAGCAGCAGCACGTGCAGGAAAAGGTGCAGCAGCAGCAGCAACAGCAGCAACAGAACAAAGAACAGCAGTAGTATCAAACTAGCACGAGCAGCAGCTGCAACAACTCATCTTCTGAGCATCAACTCCAAAAAACACTAAACCCTAAACCCTAAACCCTAAACCCTAATTAGAATTACCTGGGGTGTACCGGCGGCCAATAAGGGCGGAGAGCCGCGAGAAGAAACGGGCTCCAAATTCGTTCAAGTCCTAAAATCAGCAAACCCTAAACCCTAAACCCTAAACCCTAAACCCTAAACGCTAAATCCTAAAGCTTTCCTTCCTATCAAATTGAATTTAGGGTTTAGAGTTTAAAGCGTTTGCATCTGATGAGTGCTTAGAGTTGAGGGTGGACAGCAGGAAAGCCCCTAGCAGGGCTTAGGGTTTAGGGCTTAGGGTTTAGGGCTTAGGGTTTACTCGTTTGATAACTAAATCAAACACCGCCTCGAAGGACCAATCCTCTAAGCCAATGTGCGGAGCAAACAAATCGAGAAAACGAAGCAGCAAAAACATGTGGTAGTTAACCTTTGCTGCAGCAGCAACACACACACACCTGCTTCTGCTGCTGCTGCTGCTGCTGCTGCTGCTCCTGTTGCTGCTGCTGCTCCTGTTGCTGTTGCTGCTAATCGTCCTCCTGTTGCAGCTTCTGTTGCAGCTGCTTCTGGAGCTGCTGTCGCAGCAGCTGTTGCAGCTGCTGCTGCTACTGGAGGCCGCCACAGCCACCCCCCAGCAGCAGCAGCAGCAGCAGCAGCAGCATCACAACCCCCAGCAGCAGCAGTAACAGCACCAACAGCAAAACCAGCAGCAGAACCAAACCCAGCAGCAGAACCGCCAGTAGCAGTAGCATCAACAGCAGCAGTAGTAGTGTTAGTACTATCAGCAGCAGCAGCAGCAGCAGCAGCAGCAGCTTACGGTCTACAGATGCGTCGTCTCTTCTCCTTTGAATACCCGAAGGAAATACATCAGGTAGTTTTGCTTCTTCGCGCTCCTCCAATGATGAATCGTAAGGCTCCATCCCGTACTGCAGCAGCAGCAGCAGCAGCAGCAGCAGCAGCAGCAGCAGCAGCAAGAAGAACAACGTTATGCGTATCGCAGCAGCAACACACCATGCAGCAGCAACACAGCTACAGGCACCAACATCAAATGCCACGGTGCCTGCAGCTGCAGCAGCAGCAACAGCAGCAGCAGCAGCAGCAACAGTAGCAACAGCAGCAGCAGCAACGGCAGCAGCAGCAGCAGCAGGACGCACAGTGGGCTGATCTGGGGCATCATCATCTTCCTCTTTTGCTGCCTCTGCAAAGCCACGGGGTGCTCCTGCTGCTGCTGCTGCAGCTGCTGCTGCTGTTGCTTCTGCTGCATCGTCTGCTGTTGCTGCTGGAACCGTTGCTGCTGCTGCAGCAACGACTCTGTTGCTGCATGCCTCATCATTTGCAACCGTATTGCTGCTGCTGCTACTGCTGCTGCTGCTGCTGCTGCTGCTGTCCTCCGACTTCACTGCGGAGAGCTCTTCTTCTTGCTGTTGCTGCTGCTGTTGCTGTTGCAGCAGCTGGTAGTGCTGCAGCGCCAGCTGCTCGTCAAACGGCTCGTGGCGCAGCAACCTGCAGCACCCCAAACCCTAAATCCTAAACCCTAAACCCTAAAACCCTAAACCCTAAACCCTCAAACCAAAGAGGAAGAACAGCAACAGATACCCTCTCCTGTCTCTCTTACGAGTGTGGGTCGTAGCTAGTTTGCATCGAGGGTTTAGGGTTTAGGTGGAGGACATCTGAGGGTTTAGGGTTTAGGGTTTAGGGTTTGTGAGGGCTTACCTCTTCGGAGGTTCAAGGAGTGATTCTTTGCTGCTCTTCTTGCTTTTTTTATTGCACAGGGCATTCAGTTGTCCTGCTGCTGCTGCTGCTGCTGCTGCTGCTGCTGCTTCGCGTCCCCCTTCATCTAATACCCGCTGCACCGCTTGCTGCCACAAAGCGTAAGCCCGCAAGTCTCGCTGCAGCAGCAGCAGCAGCAGCAGCAACAGCAGCAACAGCAGCAGCAACAGCAGCAAAAGGAAAGGATTTTGATCACGCGGAACGAACAGCAAAAAAAAACACGCACAAGCAGCAGCATCAGCAGCAGTATCAGCAGCAGCAGCAGTATCAGCAGCAGCAGCAGTATCAGCAACAGCAGCAGCACCCGCAGCAATATCAGCACCAGCAGCAACAGCATCAGAATGGTCAGCATCAGCAACAGCATCAGCAACAGCAGCAGCAGCAGCAGCAGCACTAGCAACAGCAGCAGCATCAGCAGCATACCTCCCTAAGGTACTGCCGCAGCTCTGGGGCCTCCCACTCTTTTCTTTCATTCAGCGGCAGCAGACGCAAACTGCTGCGCTTTCTTACAGGTCGTAGTCTCCACCGAGGCACTGCTGCTGCTGCTGCTGCTGCTGCTGCGGCTGCGGCGGCCTGCTGAGCTGTCTGGGCTGCTGCTGCTGCTGCTGCTGCTTCATCCACTACAGGAAGCTGCTGCAGCAAACCTAAAGAAGCACTCTCACCTTCAAGTGCGCTTCCTTCTGCTGCTGCTGCTGCTGCATCTGGAGATGAAGGGCCTGCTGCTGCAGCTGCTGCGGCTGCTGCTGCTGCTGCTGCTGCTGTCGCACCGGGTGCTGCAGCTACATGCTCAGCAGCAGAAGCCAGCAGAAGGTTCGATGGATTTGTATTGGTGTTGCTGCCTATCGCTGGTTCTGTTGCTGCTGCTGTTGCTGCTGCTCCTGCTGCTGCGGCGGCTCCAAAAGGTGTTTCGCTTGCTGCTGCTGTTGCTCCTGTGTCGTTGGCTGCTGCTGTTGCTGCTGCTGCTGCCGCTGCTGCTGCAGCAGCTGCTGCTGCTTCTCCCGCTGCTCTTGCACGCCTGTTGTTGCTGGTGTATGTCTTTTTGTATATGCTCTCCTGCTGCTGCTGCTGCTGCTGCCTCTTTTGCTGCGGCTTTCTAGCTCGTGCGCTCCTTTTCTGCTGCTGGTCCTGCTGCTGCTGCTGCTGTAACTGCTGCAGCAGCTGCTGCTGTTGTAGCAGCGGCTGCTGCTGCCGCTCTGCAGACTGCAGTTCTCCCCCCAGCTGCTGCTGCTGCTGGTCCTGCTGCAGCTGCTGTTGCTGGAGCTCCTGCTGCTGGTGCTGCTGCAGTTGTTGCTGTTGCTGTAGCTGTTGTTGAAGTTGCTGCTGCTGCTGCTGCTGTAGCTGTTGCTGCTGCTGTTGCTGCAATTGCTGAAGCTGTAGCAGCAGCTGCTGCTGTGCATTATTCGCTTGCTGCTGCTGCGACGGTGAGTTTGGGTGGGGTTGCTGCTGTTGCTGCAGCAGTTGTTGCTGCAGCAGTTGTTGCTGCAGCAAATGTTGCTGCAGCAGTTGCTGCTGCCGTAGAGGGCCTAAGTCGGTTTCTTGTTGGTGTTGCTGCTGAGGTGCATGTTGCTGTTGCTGCTGAAGCTGCTGCTGCAGCTGCAGCAGTTGTTGCTGCTGTTGCAGCAGCTGTATCGGCATATAGCATTGGGGTGTATAGGCATCAGCAGCAGCAGAGTGAGGGGCCCCTGGGGGGCCCCCAGGGGGCCCCCCTGCTGGGGTTGAGGGCCCCTGTTCGATGGCGAATCCCTTTAGGCTATGCGCATCCATTTGGCTTGCTGCTGCTGCTGCTGCTGCTGCTGCTGCTGCTGGCTGTGCTGCTGCTGCTGCTGCTGCCAGCAGCAGCAGAAACACGCATGTAGGAGTGCTGCTGGAAGGGGCCCCCAGGGCCCCCCCTTGGGCCCAAACGTCTGGCAGAGGAGGCAAAGGTGTGCTGCTGCTGCTGCTGCTGCTGCTGCAGTTGCTGCTGCTGCTGCTGCTGCTGAGGCAAGCCTGCTGCCTTTCTGTCTTCCGTCTGTTGAGGGCCCCAAAGCAAGAAAATAAAGCAAAAAAAGAAGCGCAGAATGAAGTCTCTTAGCAGCAGCAGCAGGAGCAGCAGCAGCAGCAGCAGCAACAGCAGCCGACCGCCCCCGGGTAAAATTAGGGTTTAGGGTTTAGGGTTTAGGGTTTCCAGTGCGGGCATTGGGAACCCCTCAGTAGGGTTTAGGGTTTAGGGTTTAGGAGTGAGGGTTTAAGACAAAGAATGCCGTTAAAAAGCAGCAGCAGCCGCTCTCTGGCTGGGCTCATAGCTTGAGCGTTTTGCATGCAGGTTAAAGGTTTAGGGTTTAGGGTTTAGGGTTTAGGGTTTAGGGTTTGAGAGCAGCAGATTCGCAAATCATTGAGCCTTAGTAAAAATAAATGTTCATAGGACAACAGCTAAATGCAGAAACCCCCAGCCAACCCCTGCCCGTACACCGCAGCTCCTCCAGTCGCCGCCAAACCCTAAACCCTAAACCCTAAACCCTAAACCCTAAACCCTAAACCCTAAACCCTCGACCCTAGACACCGAATAATATGGGCAGTTTTAACTAATTTTCAGATAAAATAAAGATATTTTAAACTTTAATATCTCTTCACTTCTTTTTAAAAGGGCTTTCTTATTGTTTGTTGTATTTATGTCTGTTCAATACTCTTTCAGGTGTATGCATATACACAGCATGTCTATTGTTTATTACTTATTGTTTTGTTTCTTTATCCCACTGCATTTGCTTTATTTTTTGCGTTTTGTTTGTTTTCAATCTTGTATCCCTTGTCTTTAGAGCTCCCACACCCCCAAACAACAGGGTTTAGGGTTTAGGGTTTAGGGTTTAGGGTTTACAACTCCTCGTTCTCTGCTGCTCGAGCAGCACATATTATCACTTTACGGTTTAGGGTTTAGGGTTTAGGGTTTAGGGTTTTGCGCTCTCACACCCTCTTATGTCTCCATTCTACACTGCTCCAACTAAACCCTAAACCCTAAGCTAAATTCTAAACCCTAAACCCTAAACCCTAACCGTACCTAAACCCTAAACACTACCTGCTGTCTTTTTGCCTTTTACATACCTCAACAATTAAACAGACGTACACCAGATATTTATATTTGAATACATTCATCTAATATATAATATATATATATATATATATATATATATATATATATATGTAGGGTACACATATATATTTTATTTATTTATTTATATATTTAATTTATTTTAAAAGAAAAAAAACATTTTTAATGCTTCACGCTGTCTCCTCAGTACTGCAGTTTTAATCGCTGCGGCGCCCCAACGATTAGACGCCGAGGGTTTAGGGTTTAGGGTTTAGGGTTTAGGGTTTTGATGAGGGAGTAACACCATTAGCAAAGGCTCTCAATTCTTCTGCTGTAAACAAATGTGTATTTTGAATGCGTCGAAACTTGTTGAGGTGTCTGTACACCGCAAACAAAACCCTAAACCCTAAACCCTAAACCCTAACAACCCTTCAAACATTACAAACCCCAAACCCTAATCTAATCCCACGCCATAGCAGTAGCAGCAACAGCAGCAGCAACAGCAACAGTAGCAGCAACAGCAGCAGCAGCAGCAGCAACACAGCAGCACCTTAGGAGAAGCCAGCAGCAGCAGCAACTCTATCGATTGATGTTTGTTTATTTTCAAATAAACACCAACAATATAATTAATTTAATTTAATTAATTAATTAATTAATTAATTTATTTATTTATTTATTTATTTATTTATTTATTACCTGCTGCTTTGTCGTCTCTCTTGGCTCCTCTGCTTTGTCTGGCGACGAACTCTGAAAAAAATAAGAAATAAAAATTAAATTAAATTAAATTAATTAAATTAAAATATTTAAACAAATAAATAAATAAATATTTTGGTATTAATATTTATAAAATAAATATTTAAACAATACTAAATATCAAAATAAACATAAAAGCAAACATATAAATAAAACAAATATATAAAAAAATATATAAACTAAAAATAAACAGTAAAATATAATAAAACAAAATAATAATGTTAATGATAAACAAACAAAACAAAGCAAATAAACAAAAAAAAGAATTGAAAAGAGTAAAGGCAAACAAAACAAAACAAATAAACAAACAAAACGGCGAAAAAATAAAATAATTAAAAGGCAAAACAAAATAATAATAAAAATAAATAAAACAAATAAACAAACAAAACAAATAAAACAAATAAACAAATAAATAAAATAGTTAAAACAAACAAAACAAACAATGAAGTAGAAAAGATCAGCAAAACAAATAAAACAAATAAACAAATAAAATAAATAAAACTATTAAAACAAACAAAACAAGAAAAGAGAAGCGACAATAAAAACAAACAAACAGCATAAAACAAATAAACAAAACAAACAAATAAATAAGATAAAATAAATAAAAATATTAAAACAAACAAACAACAAAAAATAAACAAACCTATTTTGCTGCTTTTGCTGCTCCAGCAAATCGGAAGAATTAAAATGCAGCAAAATAGACTCAAGAGAAGGAAGCGTCACCTTACACAAACCACAAACCCTAAACCCTAAACCCTAAACCCTCATTGAACCCTCATTAAACCCTCAGTAAACCCTCAGTAAACCCTCATTAAACCCTCATTAAACCCTCATTAAACCCTCACTAAACCCTAGACCCTAAACCTTCATTAAACCCTCATTACACCCTAAATTCTAAACCCTCATCAAACCCTCATTAAACCCTAAACCCTAAAGTCTGACAGCAATAACTGTATACATAGTACCAGCAGTAGCAGCAGCAGCAGCAGCAGTCTAAGCAGCAGCAACATCATCAGCAAGCCAACAGCAGCAGCAGCAACAACAACAACAACACAACAGCACCAGCAGCAGCAGCAGCAGCAGCAGCAGCAGCAGCAGCAGCAGCAGCAGCAGCAGCAGCAGCAGGAGCAGCAGGAGGAGGAGTAAGTAGCTAACATCATCCCAGAGTTGTTTGACATCTGCATCGATGCGCAGTCGGCATTCTTCGGCTTGCTGAGGACCCAACCCGTATAAAATTAAACCCTGTATATTTTTCTCGCAGTTGCTGCACTTCTTTCGCGAATAAATGCCGCATGCATCGCCGCAAGAAGAACTCATGCTAGACCCTAACACACGCATCATCAGGGTTTAGGGTTTAGGGTTTAGGGTTTAGGGTTTAGGGTTTAGGGTTTACGGGGGAAGGGGAAGAGGGGAGGGTCTACCGAAACCACATATTATCAGGGTTTAGGGTTTAGGGTTTAGGGTTTAGGGTTTAGGGTTTAGGGTTTAGAGGGGAGGGTCTACAGAAGGCACACATAATGAGGGTTTAGGGTTTAGGGTTTAAATGATAGAATAGGGCTACGGATTAGGGTTTAGGGTTTAGGGTTTGGAGGAGTTTGTGGTTGATTGAGGCATCTGCGTGAAGAGTTTTGTTTCTATTTTTTAGGGTTTAGGGTTTAGGGTTTAGGGTTTAGGGTTTGTACCGAGTCTAAGGCATCGTAGCTTCCCTCTCTTATGATTGTTCAGTGTACGTACAGCTCGCACCTGTCTCCGCTTAAGGAGACAGTTTGTTAGAGCAACAGCAGCAGCACAGCCGCTTAAGAATGCTGTGTCAACCCTCAGCCCTACACACCCCCAAACAAATCAGCAAAATCTTACTCTTGCTGCTGCTGCTGCTGTTGCTGCTGCTGCTGCTGTTGCTGTTGTTGCTGCTGCTGCTGCTGTTCGTGTTCATGCTGCTGCTGCTGATGATGATGATGACGATGATGCTGCTTCTGCTGCGCGTGTTGCCTCTGCGCATGCTGCTGCTGCTGCTGCTGCGGCTCTTGTGGTGCTGCTGCTGCTGCCGCTGCTGCTGTTGCTAGCTAGCTAAGCGTCACACCTAGCTAGCTAAGTCTCCAGCTAGCTAGCCAGCTAACGAGTTGCCCGCGCCCCAAGCCTAAGCTACCATAGCTAGCTAGCTAGCTAGTTAGCCAGCTAGCTGTGTGTATCCTTGTGTTAAAATACAACTCTGGAGGTCCTTTGCTTCTTGTTAATATATATGTATATATATATATATATTATATATATATACATATAGATATGTAGCTATATAGCTAACTATACAGTTAGTTAGTTAGTTAGTTAGTTAGCTAGCTAGCTAGCTAGCTAGCTGTAGAATTACCTGTATATCCTTGATTAAGAATAAGGTTGTGTAAGTCTTTGGGCTCTTTGATTGCTTCAAAGGGATTTAAAAAGGCGAAGGTTTTGTCGCCCTTTGAGAAATATATATTTTCAGCAGTGCTTAGCGACAAAACAAACAAAGAAGCTGCCAGGCAAACAAACAAACAAACAAATATATTATTTATTTATTTATTTATTTATTTATTTGTTTATTTATTTAGATTTATTTATTTGCTATTTACTATTATTAATATGCAGGCAGATATGCAGATACGCACAGGGCCCTGGTGGGCTGTGCTGCTGCTGCTGCTGCTGCAAATGCTGCAAATGCTGCTGCAAGTGCAGCAGCAGAAGCAGCAGCAGAAGCAGCAGCATTGCCACAAGCAGCAGCAGCAACACCA
>NW_013550063.1:124074-126024 GCF_000499425.1 Eimeria acervulina | reverse complement strand
CTATATCTATATCTATATCTATATCTATATCTATATCTTTATCTGTATACCTATATCTATATCTATATCTATATATCTATGTCTATATCTATATCTATATCTATATCTATATCTATATCTATATCTATATCTATATCTATATATCTATATCTATATCTATATCTTTATCCATATATCTATATCTATATCTATATGTCTATACACCTTTATCTATCTCATATATATATATATATGTATTGTATGTAATTTTTGTGTGCTGTGTCCAGCAGAAACCAGCATGTACTCTTGCGATGAGGAAGCCTGGAGGCAGGATGGGAAATAGCTGCATGACTTGGAAGTCTACTCAGACGCTTTGGCCCTAGCCTATGGATACAAACCATCAGTAGCCCACTCGCGCTTTAACCCCGTTGGGAGGAATATACCTTCTTGTAGGTATCCAAATTTCGGGTTAGTCCTGCTGTGCTAGTCTAACGGTACAGGTAGCCGGTGACCCCCAGTGCTTGCTCATAGTCAACATTGTTCTAGTTTGGAAATCACGCACCTCTTTAGACTAGTTCGGGATTTCGCAACCTGGGTCTCCCTGGAAATAAGGCCATTGGTCCACTGGTCTGCTGGCGGTTCCAGCAATAGCTGCTTCGGAGTACACTTATTGACCGCGGATTGCCTTAGTAATGGCCAGGTGTTCACGCACAACATAGCAAGTATGTACATGAATTGTGTGTAAGGGTGTGTGCTTCTCAGTAACACCTGCTGCAAGGAGTTTGAATCTCAGAGATTACGGTCCTATAGAGTTGGATCTCCCACGGCAGGAGCCTAATGGGAATGAGGGCCAGCACAGATCCCTAGACGAGAACCGTACAAGTTCCCTTCGTCCACTTAGGCCTGTGATGTTGGGTTCTTGCCGCATTTCTTCGCGAGGTTATCTAGTTTCCTTATTAAATGAACTTCTTTAGGCCGCGGGCACGGGCGTCTACGTAGTATTCCGACGTAGTGGAACTGTGACGCTGGAGCGCTCTATCCTCCACACTGGCGGTATGCGCAGCTTCCAGCCATCAAGAATATATTATTATACATTCATCTCCGATAACTTTAGCGTGCTGGGCATTGAATTTGCCGTTGCATGATAGTCCCCGTTTGCTCATATCTCTCTTCTCCGAGGCTTCTTTGGGGGTCAGTTCGTTTGTGCTGTGTCGTAGAATAAGCGAATGGAGACCGCAACTGTTGCAACTGATGCTGCAATCGTCCCAATTACGTTTTTCTTTACCTCAATCCTCCCTTTGGTATCCCTTGGTTATCTTCAGCACTCCCTATCTGAGTTCCCTTTATCGCAGGGTTCGCAGCAAGTCGCTGAAGCTGCTAGCCTCTTGGGTGAATCTTCATTGCTTGCCTTCTAGTATTAAAATATGTTGACTGAATTATTCGTTTGTCAGACTCCTGAAAGTTGTTTCAGCTGCTGGCTCTGCCATCCGTTGAGTAGACAAGTTTCGCCCCCCTTGTACCCCGTCATTCTGCGATGCCAACTCGACATAAATTACTTCGTCCTAAAGCTTAGTTGACGTTGAATGTAGGCGGCCAACGGAAGGTTGAGCTCGCAGCTCTCGTAGCCCATGAAACTAGGGTAGTCGGTGGTACAGCGCAGTAGATTAATGCTAGATGTGACGATGAGATGGGTTCAGAAACGGCATGGCCTTTCCAATTAGATGCAGCTGGATAATTTCCACCAGTTAAAATGAAGGATAGTTGCTGATTGGCACTACCCTCGTAGTCAGGGGCTTCGAGCGTTTAGTAGGTGGAGTATGTTTAAGCACTCGAAGTAAACTGAATATTCAATTTGAATAGCTATAGGAGCACTCGTGAAGTTGCAAACAAGTCAAACGACTCATTGACAACCGGTTTGGGCTCCAGTAGGCAACATGCACACACACACACACACACACACACACACACACA
>NW_013550063.1:99060-123974 GCF_000499425.1 Eimeria acervulina | reverse complement strand
CACACACACACACACACACACACACACACACACATATGCATGGCTGGTCCTGACGGACCATACCAAAACAGGTGTGGTTTTCACATACCACTCTTCCCAAGTGGAGTAGAATACCTGCCTTTGCGACCTTGCAGCCCTGCAGCAAGGGTCGTGAGAACAAGGCTATCTGGCAACCGCCGAGCATCTGTCCATAGGTGTACTTCGTTGCCACGCGTTGTAGTTACGTGGGCCACAAGGCTACGGGACGCAAGAGCACGCGAGCGCAACTTGAAGGGCAAGGTACCTTTGTGCTCCTGCTTTCAACTCATATCTAGCTAACTTCGATAATTGCTTGACAAGTCAGTATGTGCTGGGGCTGACGGAAGGGTTGTTGCTGGACTGGATCCAAAGAACTCTAGTCTTTTCCATAGCTGTCCAAGCATAGCATTAGCTGGCATGCTGTCTAGCCTAACGAATGAAAAATTTCGACTCGGCTTCGGCTGTGTATTTTATATTTTATGCACCAGAAATGGCATTCCCCTACATGTGCAACAACTCATGCAAAAGCATGAGTACATCTAATTCGACAGAAGCGTCCCGTGTGTACAGAGGGTACAGCTTTATTTGCCGTGCGCCCTCATTCAAATGCCGACTAAATGCTACTGGGAAGAGTGGTTTGCTTGCAAAGTTCAAAGACATCCGGGCCCGTAGCACCATGCCAAAACGTCTCAGGACGCTGAGTCAGCATTATGTAGCGAAGCAGTGAAAAGTGCTGTCGCTGTAGTTAGCGAAAAGGTGGGGAAGACGGCAGTGCTAAGATGGCCGGATACTTTCTGTTCAGTCTCCGTTTCCCGCCAAAAGCTTCTATGCCTAGATCCATAAGGCAGCTCGATGAAATTCACAGGACCCCGGAAACATTGGGGGAAATTTGGTCCCTAACAACGAGCGATGGCACCCCGGTGTCTTCTTGGCTATGCGCCAGACCCTGAAGGGGGCTGTTTTAAGTCCACCGCAAAACCATCCGTTCTTCGCTAGCAATGGGAGCAATATTTAGGGCAAGATCGTTTGCCGTGTTCCGTAACCCTAAAGAGTGAGCGGAAGAATGGCTGCCGGGAAGTATTACGAGACGTGCTCAGCAGAGTGCTTGAGGAAGGAAAAGATGTGTGCTCTTAAGTTGCGTCTCGACTCCCACGTGACAAGTGGCGGGGAGCTGCCAGCATGTGCGAGGAGCAAGCGAACAACAAGCAAGCCGTTACACCGCCTGAGCTTTAAGCATGCAGCCGCTATACACTAGAAACTATTGTGCCTTTCACTCGTTTTATTCATTCTCCTAAAAGAGAAAAAGCAGCCCCCAAAAAGCGTTGGCACACATGCGGAATAGCCTGTTCACCGCTTGGGGTATTGCTGTTGCAGCCTGGCTACCACCGGTGCTACGCCTATAAGCCCGGTTCAGCTGCCTTCCAAACAGTTCTTCAACATTAGGCCTTTAGCGTTCTGTAGGGAGAAGCATACATAGCATAGACATAAACGGTGCCAACTCAACACGCTCATCTTCGCGTACGCCGCATTGTAATTTCACCTCATAATGAGCCAACAAGGTCTTGAATCGACTTCCCTTCTCTGTTTAGAGCCTGTTCTAAAAGTTGCAAGGTCTTGGTACTCTCTTCTAGCTCCTTTAACATGGCAGAGTTTGCCGTCTTCGCAGCGTGGCACTTTCGCAGTTTCGTCTTGGGCTTCTTCTCAACCATTTTGCCGCTAATTTCAAATACTAGGGCACCACTAAGGCTTTCAACTGTGAAATCATCCACTACAATAGTGAAGCTCTGAACATAAAAACGCGTGCAAGTGCCCAATTGTGAATTCCTTATCCCTAATACTTTCAGTTGAACGTAAAAAGCCACGGAACGTCAAGATGGTAGCCAGACACTCAGATCTCCACGCGTTTACTCGTAGTTATGGCCTAGGGAAGCGAACGTAGGCTGACACACCCTCGAATTGTTGAAAACAGGGCTACGGGAGGCTTGTTCCAAGGATATCATGGAAACATCCGTCTCCCCATCCAGCCATCGGTACATAACCTGCATCGTAAGCGGCAGCAAGCGGCTTACGTTCTTCTAGTTTCAACGTCGCTAAAACGTTCAGGTGCTGACTCTGTATTTTTTCCGTATTTGCCAGTCTAAGCAAGTGCTCTCCCCTTGCCTGTGGATGTTTGCAAAGCCTTTCTGGCAGATCCTTTGCCGAGTGAACCGTAATTGTAATGACCATCTCGCGACCTTTGATGTCTACCACTGACTGAAGAGCGTCTATGTTTACTTCTTGCTCTTGCCTGGTGGTACAAAAGTGGTGGCATCGGACAAGGCCTACACATGATTTGGCCAGATCGTACAAACGATTTGTATGTAATGGGGCTGTCGGTGAAAACTAGAGGTCGCTGCGCGTTGTTGTAGCCTGCCCTGTACGTTCTAAGAGTTTTTTGTGTTGTCTTACCCATCGGTTTCGTCAGACGTTGGTGTAACTTCAATGGAAGTGGAAAGGGTAAGCTTGCCGCAAGCTTTTCCATTAGCACCAATAATGGGGAACACTTCTGAATCAATAGGCAAGAGGCAGCGAATTGTATCAAGGTATAGGTAGCTTTCTCCAATGACCTAAACCGCACGTAGTTCAAATTCGCTCCAGCGTAGGAATTCAACCAGGCAACATTTCGTAACTTAGGAGATAGAAGAGAAGCCGACGGCCATACATCGCACAGCAATTCTTGTATTCTGCAGATATGCCATATTGGGCCCTCCTACCAAAATGCATGTACCTTGGATGCCGGCTCTCTAGTGTGCCTTGCCCACCTGGTAGCTCTCCATATCCAAGGCGAAAGGGTCTTTTACACCCTCTTTTAGATACGGCTCTGTTCTTGATCCCGCCGCCCACTGTGTATACAGTTCCCTCATGTCAAAAACCTTTTTTTCGAATAAGTCCAAGTTCCATAGTTGCACAACATCTGAATCCACTCTCTGCACGCGGATTACGATCTCTGCTTGTTGTAAGGATGTTCCGATCAGGGTACTCCTTAGGCCGCAAACACTTCTTGACTTGGCATTTAGCTTTAGCGAAAAGTAAACCCCTACTCCAAGCTCCTGGGCATAGCCATTAGCTTCCTCCACGAGAAGCGCTGTTCTGCCCATGACCTCCTGCAGGAAAACATGAGCGGCCCTCTCAGCATCCTGCCGTTTTGCTTCCTCATCCTTTTCCCTTTCCAATAACAGGCGCCTTGCTTTTAACTCATCTTCCTTTCTGTCTAATTCCTGCAGCGCAGCTCTTTTTTCGGCCGCAATCAACTTCAGTTTTCTCTCTGCTTCTGCTTGGTCTTCTTCACTGGCGAGCACAAGAGCTTTTTTATCCTTGATCTTCCTAAGCAGCTCCTTCTTTTCAGATTCGAAAAGCTGCACATCCGCTTGCAGTTTTTCGCACTTTTCCCGGTATTTGATTTCGGCGAGCTTGGTCTGGGGAGTTTGTTGAGTCGCGCACTCTTCCATAACATCTTTTGTCACCTCCCTCATACCCTCTTCCCAGGACGGGAGCGTCTTGTCCATATCTGCTGGGTCGACGAAGACGTACATATGGTTATGCCCAAAAATTATCCTATCCTTGTGCTCTAAACGTTTTGACTCGTTCTCCCTGAGGACAATCCCGTTGATGGATGTCTTGCCGTGCGCTGTTAGCAGCACTTCGTAAACTGCCGCACCTCTCTCGTCTTCCTCCATTCGGCTCTGTCTTACATAAACGACAGCGTGCAGGGGGGATACTCCCAGGCCACCAATGCGAAAAGTAGGCTCAACATCTCCCCCCGCCTTCCCTATAGTGCTTTCGCCTTCCTTCAGTGCAAAAACGATCTTTCCCGACAGAAGCGGGTCTTCATTGAGGTTGCTGAGATAGGGTATCGTAAGTTTTTCTGTGTCCCTGACTTCTACACCCGTAGGTCTCCTCTTTTTTGCAGCTTCGAGCTTGTCTTGCCATGACATTGTCATTTCTTGTAGCGCCCTTCTGTTTGCCTCCAGCTCTTCTTCGTACTGTCTTCGAATTTCCTCCATCATTTGAGGGTCAGCCGCTGCGCTAGGTGCGGCATCTTGCAAGGCGCCACCCATAGCCTACAGATACGCCCAGTTCACATGCGATCCATTGTAGAAAAGCCTGGTAGTGGAATGCAAACTTTTGCGTGGAGATGGTGCCGTTAGATGCACTGAGTCACGCATGAACCATGGCCTATTGTGCAAAAAACACTTGGAGTTCATCCTGCTGCTTCGCAGGTGTACAGCAGGCAGGCAGCAAAATACAGTGTAGTCGTTCTAACACCAGTCCAAGGCACTGGTAAGACCCGCAGAGCTCTGTGTGTTTCTGCGAAGTGTGGAAGAATTGACGCACTGTCTTTAACCTTTCGTTCTCTTCTCGAAGCTCCCGAATAAGCTTTTCAAGGGGGTTCTCATTGACAGTTGCTTCGTTTTTAATCTGCTTGACTCGATCTGCGGCCGCACGTAGGTCGACCAAGACTAGTTGCACGCTCTGTTATTTTGAATGATGTCAAGCAAAGTGCCCTCGTTGCGCCTCTGAAACAACACGCTTACATCATGCCCCCAACCAGATTATATGCTGCACAGTTGCTGGTTACCTGCGTAACGGAGCGTGCTGAGGGTTTCTTCATAGTTCACCGTGGCAGGAGACAAGGCGGCGATCATGCATGTTTTGCTGTTACCCCCAAGAGCCGTCTGCAGGATGCGTGTGAGAGCAGAGTCTCTATACGGAATAACCTGCACCCAGCAGAAATGCATCTGAGACCACCGTAAACAACGGGGTAAATCTTTGTGGTTTCAGCCTTTTTTTGTTGCGTGCAAGACAAAGATGATCTCGAAAATCCAAGCTTGCGAGGGCAGAATTTTTCAGGGCCACAATTGCCTGTGACGTCCGCAAGTGCATAGCGTCACTAGTAGCTAGGCTTCCAAGGCATCTGCAGGCTAAATGAAGTGCAGAAGCTACTAACGGACTATTGATGGTTGGTGGTGGATAGTCGAATTTTCAAATACAACACAACTAGCGTTTTCGTAGAAGCGAACGGGAGAATGCTACTGCTTGTCAATCAGCAGAAAATTCACCCACGACCACGCACATGGGCCCATTCAAAGCATTGTGCTCAGCTTCATAGGTGAAACATTTCCTATTATTGTACCTTTTACTAGTATGGATGTTGACACCCAATGAAGTAGTTTGAGGTTAGCCTGTACATTCAAGTGTACCTGCCCCGGTTTGAGTTTGCCTGATGCTTTGTCTGCAAGAGCAGATATGACGTTTCCTAGAGCACTCAGGCTTTGGTTGATAGCACACCCTTCTTTTAAACGGTCTCCTGTTGCGCCCGTTGATCCAGCTCGTTCACTCCCAGCAAGGTCCACCAAGCTTATCTCGGAAGATTTCTGTGAAACTGGATTGCCGCTGCCAGCTGCAAAATTAGACACACCGTGGGGAGCAGATGCACTCTGTCACGTTATTCCGTGTCACAACTGAGGAGAATCGCATTTTATCTCGGGTGTGCTGGAATCCGCTGTTAGTGGACTCCTCAATAGTTATGAGATTTGCTCTAGCTGAATGCAGCCCTAAACTGAACAGCCACGGCATGGATTTACGACCTAGCCTAACTTGCTGTCGAAGATTCATTTGCGCAGGGTAGTGCAGACGGACCGTCTATAACAACTTGCCGAAAATTTATTTGCAGCACAGTGTGTGCTCGGGAGGATGTCGCGTTCATGAGCGTCGCTCCCACTGTCCGATTGGCTGTGCCTGCAGTGTCAACCAGTCCACCTAATTGGCTGCGCGCCACTGAAACGTTAGACACTCTAGGCGGCGGCATGCACTTTTGCTCAGAGCGATACCTCTACACGCTGGAAGATTTATGGTGGTTTCTGTTGCTTAGTTGCATGCAAAGGTGCTGCCACCTCACTTTCACCTAAGTGGTGCACCACCTCTACGAAAGCAATAACAGTGAGAAGTTTTGCATATACTGTCCACCAACTAGATTCCAAGTAACCGTTGTTCTTACCTTCATCAAGTTTTGCTTGGATAGCGGCATAAGAATCAACTGGGCACTTTGTGAGATCTTGAACAAACGTTCCGAGCTGTGGGGTGTGTCTGATTTTGAGGCCTCCTTTGGGCCTTTTTTCTATTGGCATCAAAAGGTCCTGCACCTGTTCATTATATATTTCAAGCATGCTTATTTGCACCTCGGCTAGTAGATTAGGGTCTGTATTTGCACCGATACGCGCGAATATCTCTTCGCAAGCACGAACAATGATGCCTTTGTTCGCTCCGTATCCAACCATAGAGTAGCTTTTACCAGCTCCAGTCTGGCCATAGGCAAACAGACATGCATTGTAGCCTTCGTAAGCATTGTTAAGCACGTCTTTCCCTATTTCATTGTATAGGCGTTGTTGATCTGCATATTTCGCGCTAATGGGGCGAGAGTAGCCTGTTTCATCATTTTCAAAGCCATCGTGGGACCAGTAGGAATAGTCGAAAGAAAAGGTCTTTTTCCCGCCCTTTGGCTCTTCGATATTGTCAATTGTTGTGGCCTTCCCCTCCATGCTAATGCAGAGCTGCGCGTTCATGTTTTTCTCACGGTCATTGAAGGGCCGCACACGAACTGCCACTTTAACTGATGACATTTTCTCTATGCCTTCTGTAGAAGGCACTTCTGTTCTCAAGTTTCAAGGATATCAACTCACGGATGCGCGCCAAGCACCAGGCTTTCTGCCCCAAGGCAGCAACTAGCGCCTGGACCCACGCGAAGCGCTCCAGTGCTTGTGCAGAATGGTACGGTTTCCTTTCGTCTTTTGAACACGTTTAGCTGATATTTATGGTAGCTGACCAGCCTGACGGTGTGCTTTAGATCCGCTTGACGCAAAATGGTGTATCGCGTCGGCCCAGGTGACCCTACAAGGGTTCTCTGCACACCCCTTGGCGGACTCGGGGTCCGCCTACAACCGCAAAGCACAAATGCTTGCCCAGCTTCCTAAAACTATTGCCATGATGAAGTACGAGGTGAAGAAACGGGTTCCTACGGCTCCGTGAACGCCCACAATCGTCCTCGCGTCTCCGTCCCGCCACGCGGTCCAGGCATACGCTTCGGGAGAGCAAAGCAAATTTCGACGGTAATACAAACTGCGCATATTGGATATGGCTTTTCACTGTTAATTAATCAGGATCCACAGCAAGATGAAGGGCTTGGCGATGTGCTTCATTGGCAAACTCGAGCCGGTTCTTCGTTCCGGCAGAAACCCCTCCAGTGCGCAGTTGGAGGCGGATTTCCACTGAGTTTGAATCCGCTAAAAGGACGGCGGAACAACTTAATGCAGTCATTCTGGACTCGGTTTGCTGGCGATAACTTCTCTCTGGGTGGCTGTGGGGAACGGCCGTTTAACTACAGAGCCAGCGTTGACAAGAGTGCTCGAGTAGAACAGTTCCGCCTTTTTGTACAGACAAAGCTGTAAAAAACAGCGATGTCTCACTCCTTGTCGTACAGTTGAGAAAGCACTTTAGCAGCTGAAAACAGGCAACCCATCAGAGAGAGGTGGTTGTCCCCGAAACAAATGCCCCTTCTACCATGGGAAGTGCGTTCAGTAGTGCCTTCAAGATAGGAACCCAAGCCCCAGAACTAAGTGGTGAGTAAAGCCATTAATTACCTCTACTTCAGCGCACCTTTGCTCAAACAGGCTCTAAGGATGTATTACCTCTTTTTCAGTGGCTTGTACTTCCCGCTTGGCTCCCAGGAACATCTTAATTAAGTTCATTTGTGGCGTTGGGGCAAAATAAAAAGGTGCTTTGCTGGCGCTGCATTTGCAACTGTTCGCCATCAAATTTGAGATGAAACAGGCAGTTTGGCTGTTAAACTCTTTCTAGCATACACGGCCAAATCCTCATCTAGCGTAACAGCAACGCCTTGCGTAAGTAATCTTTTCAAATCTAGCCACTTTCTGTGAAATAATTAGGGGGGTTGTAAATATCCAAATCTAGACGCACTGCACGCGATTAAACCGAATATATGCGCCTCTCCTGCCCCCCATAGATGAGTGTGCAACGACCAAGAAATCTGTGCATGCAAAATATCAGTTGCGAAATCCAGTCTCCCACCAACCACGCGTTTAGGGAATTAAGTACAGTTGTATTCTTGATCGTGGCTGAGAATCTAAAGGGGTTCGAAGTTTTTCGTCCCGTTCGGCCAGATAGTACATATTAAAAGCTATCAACTATACCTTTCATGGCTTTCATGCCTTGCAGTTTTATCTAGGTAAGCATCCATTCGGGACTCAAGGATTTCCAGCTCCTGCTTTTGTATCTGGAGTTCCTCCTCTCTATCTTGCAGTGCCTTCTCAACGTATTTTATATACGCCGTCAGTCGCTGCTGCCCATTAACCACCTGAGTTGCGTAAACTGACAACTCATGCCGCAGATGGCCCTCTTGCTGGGCCACTTCACGAGAAAGCCTGGAAAGTTCTGCGTGAGTCTCGTTCTCTAGCTGTTGGAGAAGGGACACCATGTTGCCGCTGCCGAGGCTCAACTGAGTCGCCATCATGCGGAATCGGTCGACAAAAAGAGCGACTTCTTGAGCAGCATACGAACGAATTTCGTTTGGCAACGCAGCATACTGCTCGTCAGATAGAGCAGTGGTAACCACATCCGGAGGCAGCTCCACAACTTTTAGCGGCTTCTCCCTTTGCCTCCTTTCCGCTTCCTCTATCTTTCGCAACGCACCGGCCTTATCTTGCTGCTCCCTGGTAGTCGACTTTCCACGGTGCAAAATTGTATCGTCGAGCTGCCTCAGGCCTTCTACTTCCACCATCTCCTGCTGATGATGCACCACTGCTCCTTTCGAACCAAATTTACACAAAAGCTCCGCAAAAAAAAGCTGTGCGGATTCAAGTGCTGACCGATGCGAAATCTTCCCAAGTCTCTCCATTGCTTTGATTTCAGCTGAGCGGAAAGCCAGCGACCGAAGCAGAACGCACAGGAAGAAGCTAAAACAAATTATTCCCATGAAAAAGAGATACGGGAAAAGAAAAGCCCCAGCTGTGACGGCATCCGCATGAAAAAGTTGCGATAGGGGGAAAAAGCCCGTCGTTAGCATGATCGTGGAAATAAAGGAATTCTTGAGGGTTGAGTAGCCCTCCAATTGGCGCCCAAAGGACAGAAAGCATAAATAGGAGAACCCAATGAACACTAGTGTTGTCCCCATCAGAACCTGGATCATCTCCTCCGCTGCAGAAGCAAGAGCGAAGAACATGAGGGTTACGCGTTTGCGCTTGCGCCCAATACGAAGCAACCGAAGAAATGCCACGGCCAAGATAGCGGCCGCCAACTGAGCATAGGTGCGGAGGGAGGCAGCTGTTGAATTGACGGCTTCAAAGAGCACCCCAGCAGCTGCAGCTGCATCTGCTTCCTGCGTGCCACCGGCCGCAGAAGCTGCTGATGCTTTGGCAAGGTCATCTGCTAAATTGAACACTTGGGAGTGCGTTGAGGTAAGCACGTAAAGTACCCACACCCCGATCGAACCTGCCAACACTCCGAATCCAATTAAATCGAACAGGTTAAAAAGGTCGTCCACGAAGAAAACCCCCAAGCACAAACCAAAACTGTAGTCTTCACGCTCCTGCTTCAAGCTCCTCCTCAACCGGTGGAGCTCGACAAAGAATGAAGCACCAAAAAACAAGAAGAGCGCAAGGCTGGCAACTTGCAAAGCGATAGCAGCTATCCTTGTTGAGTGCCAGGCGGCGTATGGCTGCAACTGAAACAATCAACGGACGGACACAGAGGCGTGCTTTCATAATGTACAAACCAATGAGTCGTGCTCTCACAAACGAGATAGCACTGGCTAAGGACTGGTATAGTTTCGTGGGGCATTAAGTCACCTCGTATGCTTCAACAGAGAGGCTGGGTGCAACGGTACCGCCACGGTCTCGGCGAAACCTCATCGACAACTCGAATAACAAGTTGTCAGAATTAGGGTTTACAAGGACAGCGTAGAACGCCAACTCTGCACCTACATCCCGCAAGATGTCCTGATGTACGAGCTCTTCTAAGAATGCTCGAAAGGCAGTGGGTTCGAAGAGTGGCTGATAGTTGCACTGGAGCGACTCACACGTAAAGCCCAGCTTAGCTGGATACGCTGACTCATGGCGGAGGGTTAAACCAACACGAACAGAACGTGCAATAATCGCACAGTTCCAGTTACACAGCACAAGTTGCTGGTACGTAGTACCTACAGCCGCACAGCACCACAATTTAGCTGGTACAGCTAACGGCAAGCCTCCTGCCGAACGCAGGCTGCATATGCTGGCTGAGTGCATACTGGTTGCACAGCAACCAAAACATTTAGCTCAACATGAATGACCTGCCATTCGGGAGTGCTATCTGCGGGGCGACTTCATCGGGGAACGCAGAAGTAGGCGCAGAGGCTAAAAGGCTCATTAACCCATCGTCAGCAAGTAGCCAGCTGTAGAGAGTCTTGGGCGAATTCACGCTGAAAACGTGCTGGCGGGGGAAATTTATTTTTGCATCTACATCCGGTACGCCTGTAAACGCAGGATACCATGCACAGCGCAACAGCAAGACGACAACAATTTTGGCAGTGGTTACTGCTTCTGGAAACCCCAACTGGATGGCCCTCCGTGGACGTTACAGCGATTGGCACCGGCTGGCCGGTTTTTGCAATTAACTGTAAACTTCTCTAGTTGTGTCAGGTGAGCTCCAAATGCATACCCCACACCTGTGGAAGCATCCTTGCACGTAAATTCGACAGGTTCCAACGGAAACCCAGACTTGGCAATCGCCTTGCCAGACATGTCCCTTATGTCCGCAGCCGCGTCCACTGACAGCTGTACAAAGATCAAAAGATCGGGCTAAGTCTACACAACGAAAAGCTTTCCGCTGGGCAACGATGTGAGACTGTAGTGAATGCGTTTCTTAAAAATAGATCTGAAGGCAGTGTGACTAGCGGAAAGAGCTGTATTCCCCAGGAGCAAGTCGTCCTTCGCCTGGAGGATGATTCGGCGGTTTTTCTGACTCACTTGCAAGCTGACAGTAGCCACTATGATGGCAACAAACGCCACTACGAAGAGCTTCTTCCAAGCGTCTTCGTGGTCTTTCTGGGTTTGGTTCCTCACAAGAACGTATACCTAGAGAAATAGGAATAATGAAAATGGTGAACATGGCAATTTTTGTAGAGGCAAGCACTTCGAATGCGACCAAATTCCGCAGCAGCTCACGAAGAGCGTCAAGTTCAAGCCTAAGGTGCTCGTAAGTACCTTAGCAACAGAAGGGGCCGGATATTCTGCCACGTGTGTACATGGAATATCCGGCGTAAAATACCAATTCGACCTGTCTGTCACGCTAGCCACGTTAAATCCACTGAAGCAGCCATACGTCCTGGAATACGTGCCTGCAGGAAGAAGAAGATCGGTGTCTTGCTATATCAAGTCAAACGCACACTACACACACTGAAGACTCGCTGATTCTGGGTAGTCAATTAGTCCTACATTCACTCCTCTGCAAGGTGTTCATCTGCCTAAATGCCAGCACAATGCATACACCACAGGCGATACAGGTACTACCGTCTGTCAACTGCCCCTTTTCAGCGTGATGAAAGTCAGAATGCAGGGACCCTGTCATACATGGACGCAGTTAGTGCCATATAGCCAACAAACTTGGCGTATACCTATGCTGGCTGGGTCCACGTAGAACCCTTGTTCCTCTCCAGCCCGTGAAGCGTATTTGCTTCGAGGATCTTCCATGCCTAGTGCATTCCAAACCCACGGAGGGTATTGTGGGGGTAAGTCGTCGTCTTCCTCGACTGAAGACAGTTCTCCTTCTTCGTATTGTTCACGCCTGTAAAAATCTTTTCCTTTGTTTTTAATCGAGCGGTGCAATCTCCGCCTGGCCATTTTCTTTTCTTTGAGTTCCCTGGCCTCTTTGATGTCATCATCCACAACGTGGTCGGCGCCCTCATCAAGCAACACCACCGTCTGCGACTTCCAACAGCCAACCATGGCCTTCCAAAAAGCTGCGCATCCCGATTTTACGCTTTGCACTAACCATTCGTACCGCGTCCGAAAGACATCCTGTGCAACAGGCGTGCACATTAGGGAAAGTGTCAAGCCAACGCAGCTTTTCCTTCACAAGTGCATGCTGCAAGAATGCACGGATGAGGTGCGGAAACGGTCACTGGAGTTGCTTTAGACACTTGAATGGAAGCATCTGACTACATTCATTCCTACGAAAAGCGGGAACAGCTACCCCCCAGGCAATTCACGAAGATAGGAACAATGCGAGTGCGCACTACTGCGCGGGTACTTTACCTTTCCTTCAAGTTTATACTTGATGACGCCTTGTTGCACCGATTCAGCACAGAAATCGTGCTTCCTCAGCACCACTGCAGTTACGATGGTAAATCCAAAAGCAGAGAAGACCAGAAAGAGTGGCACGAAGAAGATCCCAGCAAGGGTAGGATTTACAGCAGTCATCGTGTAAGGATCATAGTTCCCAAGTGTCCCACCTAACAGAAAAGCTGCAGATGTCGTTAAGCTGCAAGAAACACAGAAGATACTGCACGATCATGGAGGAGATGCTACAGAAGCGCTCTCTTTTACTCCTTCTCTGTCTTGCATGCCATATTCCACTGAAGAGCACGGAAGAGCGAAACTATGCAGTGATGCTAGCGGCGCCATAACGCTGTAAGCTTGCCTTTCGTAATAGCCGGCGAAACTGCGAGTGGCAACGCCAAACGATATGTTTCCAAAAGATACAAAGACAAGGACGATGGCCAACATCCCTATGCTCGAAGCCAGTATGTATAGCTTAACTTTGCGAAATGTCATCTGTAAAGACTTGGTTCCTATGCCTGCAGTAGCAGGGATCAATCTAGTTATTAAGATGCACCCTGTCAATGCGGCAAGAGACCCGAATGTAATGCATGCCTGTTGTGCTGCGTCGTTTGCGCGGAACAAGTTATAGTAGTGCGCGAGCAGCTGGAAAAACCCCGACGCGCTGACTGCGCTGGGTGCCTCCAAAATGTCGTAATATCCATTAGCTCCTATCGTTGTCTCAATTTTGGGAGCCAGAATTGCAATGACTTGTGCAGCGGCAAACGAGGAGAGAAAACCAAGCAACACAAAGAGATGAAGTAGGAGAAATATTGTCCAGCCACTTTTAAGCCAAGACTTGAAACCCAATTTTTTCATTTCCACGTACTCGCACAGCAAGTACACAAGCATGGACGCCAGCGTCAAGCCAAGTGAAGTATATCGCACCAGACCGCCAGATTGTGCCGAGAAGGATATCAAGGACGAGATCCACACCAGGGGTCTCTGAACTGTACCTGAATACTCACGTTGCACATAAAAGAAGGCTCGTGTGTCGGCAATCGAATAACTGCACATAATGTCGGCTAGGAAAGAGTGTGAACCCTACCTGAGCTGGTGAAAGCAAAGAGGACAGCGCAGTGCGAAAACGTCTGTGTGGCCGGGTTGATGGCGAAGAAGTCAACGACGGCGGAGATCGTTCGGCGGTCGGCAATTACTGGCAACGGGACAAACCAAGGAGGGTAACGAGACGTGTCCTGGTTCTGCCGTAGTGCTTTTTGAGCTGCTTGCATTGAGCCTGCGGTAAAGCATAACGCTTTGCTTCGCTCGAACTGACCCAAGCATTTCGGAGATTACATGTAGAGTAAAGCGTTCTTCTGCGCTTTCTTTTTTGATGTTCTGTATTGATGAGGCAAAGACATTCACCTTCGCAAATGACTTGGTAATATCCTCCGCTTTGGTTAAATGCCTTGGCGTCACCAGACGCAGCGAAGGGGTACGAGTACGTGAACCTGAAGCCTGGTGGGCTTATAAGCGGGTCATCGGACCGCAGATTTGCTGCTGCAATTGTCGAGGTGGCGCCAGCCGCCGCGATGGGCCAAATGCCTTCATATCCCAGATCGAATTCATCAACGTGTTCGAGTTCAACCTGCGCAATTAAAGATGCAGACGGAAATGAAATCTGTACCTGCCAGAGCAGGCGCACTGTGAGCTTCACGCTCTAGGGTACACTGTGAGTGAACATGCGGAAAATGAAGAGCAGCTTCCTACACAAAGACGAATGGAAAAGTTAACGCCAGAGCTGGCGGGTTGTCAACAATGGGTTCCTCCTGTTTCACCCCAGCTTCTCACGTACTTGCCGAAAGGTGAGCCTGAAACAATTGCCAACAATTCTCGCAGAGCCCAAGTTGCTCGCTTGTGATGATGGTCCGTAAAGCAGTGGGATAAAGCCAAACAGAAGCCAAGAAGCCACATCAGCTTTACTCTTCAGTGTATGGATATCCACTGGAAGGCTCGACTCCAGATTGGTTGCTACTGATGCTGGAGTTGGAGCCGCTTGCTCAGA
The DNA here is from genome assembly GCF_000499425.1 of Eimeria acervulina. Taxonomy (NCBI): domain Eukaryota; phylum Apicomplexa; class Conoidasida; order Eucoccidiorida; family Eimeriidae; genus Eimeria; species Eimeria acervulina. Next base: position 109,544 of record NW_013550063.1, on the reverse strand, counting down.
TTTTGCCACCTCATAGCTAATAGAGCTGAAACTAGAAAGTGCTGGGGCCAGCGCGGAGTTTAGCGGAGATGCAATTCCGTCTCTTGCTTCAAATATCTTGGTGATTTCCAGGGCATACGATAAAAAAAGTAGCAGCATTGCAAGATAGAGGAGGGAAATAACGAGCTGGCCAATAGGTTGCCTCTTCATGAGCAGTTGCTGCACTTCTTCAACGTTCTTAGCGGCCTCTTCAAATCGAATGGGAAAAAGCTTTCTCCTAAACATATCCCTCCTTATAAGTGGATTCTGCCCATCAAGTACGTTTCCAAGACCAATCTGATTCGGGTCTTTTAGAAGGAGCCGTTTTTCATAGTGCCTCCGCTTTGCCTTGTAGCCCGCATCAATCAACGCCTTCTTCTGTTCCGATGTGTTGGAAGGCCCCTCAAACCTCTTCTGTTCCCTAACAGCTGATGCAGCCACTACGTTGGCATCTCTCTCCCACTGCTGTTGCTGCGTCAGCTGGCCTAGCACATTCTCCAATCCACCTTGGAAACGGACGCCTTTTTCCTGCACCATGTTGAGTCCGTACAATTGGAGTAGTAATGTACACAGTGGGAAATACCTAGGGAGACGTTTGTGACAGGACAGTTTTAGACGAATTTCCCTGAGTGGAAAGTCGATTCCATTCTGCTACTGGCAACGCTGCCACCGTGTCGGCGGTGACCTTCGTACATGCTTGCACGCATCAGTACACCTTTACATCTTTCTATATTCTACAGGCGAAGCTAGGAATACAGAAATATTATACTGAGGAAGTCGGAGCGAGCAGATCGTACACAAAGCCTGTGGGCTGCAGGAGAGGAAGTTACGGCAGCTACTGACGGTGTAGGGCGCCCCGCCAGTGGACCACGACGCATAGAAGCCTGAGGGGAGCCATGTGGCATTTCATCTGGTTTAGAGCCAAAGAGCTATTTTTCCTCTCTAAAAGGAATACTGAGCAAGCCTGTTAGTACGACAGTCCTAAATCCTAAAACTGTACTGGATCACTCGTGCATCCTGTGTGACCGGACACTGTGTCGATGTCAGAATAGCCAACTGCATTAGGGAGAGGGCCCCGTGCCCCGTTTCTGCAACACCGGGAGAAAATTCTAACACCCCACATAATTTTCATTCAATTCGTAGAATTTGCGCAGAGGTTTTTCTGTAAGTGGGTCGTATTCATCCAACCGCCATGGCCGACGCAGATACGCCGGTACCTCCGACACGCTTGCTCCTAGCCAGGTATTAATAGCTTTCCTACACTAAACCTGGGGGAGTTGTGCAGATAAGTTGTTAAGGGTTGGTGGAGTTGTAAAGTGTGCTCCCCTTAAAGCGTGGGTGTTCACCTTCTGGCTGGCAGAGGATGGGCAGGCAGCCAATGTCCACAGCTCGCTTTGGTGCTTTCACTAGAGAGGATGACACTATATCTGTACATTCCAGACAGTATATTCTCCAAAGGAACGGCATAAAGCGACAATCACCACCAAAGGAGACCTCGAAACGGGCAAGTGGTCGCAAGGGGGCCCCTTTAATCAGACACGGCAGCTCACGCTCCGTGCAAATACCACCAGAAACCCCACGGTGCTCTTACACCATACAGGGAGAAATGCTGCATTAAGTCAATCATTCACAAACTATGTAGCAGGGGCATGCGCGACGCTCCTCAAGTACCCTGTTCGCGGCGCACCATAATAAACGTCTGTTCTGGCTAAATAATTCCACAATTCATATGCTCACTCGATTGCAGCTGCTCTTTGGTAAGTCGATGACTAATTGTAGCTACTCGTGCTTCAATCAATCAGCCACTTGCCCGTGGGGCTACTTTGTTGACGGTGCAAGAACCTTGCGTATTGTGAAGGGGAATTCTTCCATGTACGCAGCATTACAACATTATGCATCAGGCTCCCCGCCCCGTTAACGCGAATGATCCATATTGAAATAACTACGGACGAACCCGCATCCCGCACAACGAATTTTGCAAGCAAACATCAAAGATCAGAGACCCATTGTCACTGGCTAGCCTTGCACAGCCTGCACAGCTGCAGGAATTTTAGGCAAGGGTAAGCTTCTCTGGACAGACAGTAGGCTCCATGATGTGTTTCTTATGGGATAAGGCTGCGCGGAAGTCCTTACCTTCACTGCTATAGTATATTTTATTGTAGTAGCTTCGGAACACGTAGCACTGATTCCTAGCCCTTGCTGCTCATTGCGAAGTCGCCGCTGGTATAACCCTGGCCGTGGATATATATTAAAACAATCAGAATGCCATCCCTTCTCTAGTTGCTGTGTTTACTTGTCTACTTCTTGGCAAAGTTGCACTTCACGTATGAAGTTCAAGGCTCTCACATGAAATGAGCAGGAATAGCAGGATAATGCATTTCTGGCTTCCACACGGATTAAAATAAGACTCTTCCATTCTTATGTAGTACACTGTTGTGGACGTTCCCTTCAACCGCTGCATTGGGGCTTACCATAGCTTAAGAAGTGTGCTGGACGGCTCTTCGAACGGCGGCTGCTGCCAAACCCCCCACAATTGTTTAGCAGCAACCAAAAAGCAAGAAATGAGCGCAAGCACTCTGTCTATTGTTCTGGTGGTTCCCCTTCAGCAGGAGCATTCGGGCTCATTACAGCAGCACCTGTGCAGGCTGCTGCAAAGGTGTCGTGGACGATTGCCAATATGAGGATGCAGACAAACTCTCATCTAAGGCTTTGAGAGTAACGCCAGAGCAGTAAACCACCACCCGCCGCTGTGCTTGCAACGAAGCAGGCGACGATACCTTGTGACTAGAGTGTTCCTTTTAGATTACCGTCAGCGGCAGAGCAGTGTCTCTGTCTTTAGCCAGCCGTTTTAAAAAAAGCGGCTAAGACGATCTAAAACACTTGCGTAGTCGAGACTTCAGTTCGCCTTCAGCAGTAGCATAAAGGGGTCGCTTGCCACGGGGGTTCTGACCAGACCGCATTCACCGCAGCCCGAATTTTCTGGTTCGCTCTTAGCAAGCATAAAACCCCCAAAGGGGCCTGCAAAACAAAAACTTGGAGGTCGTAAGAACCATCTGCTTCATCCGTATTCTGTTTTTTAGCTCTACGTTGTGTGCGCGCTCTTCACAGGCAATCCATACCTGGTGGTCACTGACCACTCCCTGAGCACAGGGGCCATCTTTAGAAATGTGAACATACCGAGTTAGCTATGGCCTTTGCCAACGAATGAAACTATTATCAAAGCTGAGCAAAAAGCATATTAATTTGCAGGTGCATGTGATGCTTGCCTCGGAAACGGCGCCGCATAGCACACGCCCGGGGACACAGGTTCCGCTCTCGCTGCTTGCACCAGCCTTGGCTGTATTGGAGGTACCGTGCTTTCCAGAATAGTTTCTGTATATTCCACTATATCTTGTTTTAGCTGACTTGTGCTAACTGTTTGTTATTTGTCGTTGTTTTCTTTCTCGATACCGTTTCGTCCCCTCTAGCATTCTAAAAAGCCATCGGTCTGCCAGTGGTCCCCTGGGCTGCGAACCTGCACCTGGGCGTGTTTCGTGGGCTCTGCTTCCCAAGTAGGCCTCCTCCGCACAAAGATACACTTAAACACAGCGAAGTAGGACGAACTAGCTGCTGAAGCGGTGAAGCGCGAGGTGCATCTTCGTTCATGTATGCGTCATGATGGCGAATCCGCAGACAAAGAAGACGGACGTCCCGCAGTGGCTTGTAGATCAAATTAAAAACAGGACTAGTAAATCTCTGGAAGACATTGAAAAGGAATGGGCAACGCAGCTTAATGCTAGACATGACCAGCTAAGGACCCTGGAGAAGGATGGCCACACAACTGCGGCGCGCTTTTTTCAGCATGTTGCGGAGGAAGGCCCAGATCGGGTGTTTTTAGTGTACGGAGGGGCCGTTGAAGGCGGCTCATCTGAGGATAGTTGCACACAGTGCTGCACGAGGGTCTTGACGTATCGCCACGTCGACCATGCAAGCAACAGCGTCGCAGCATGGGCAAGTAAACTGCAGGGTAAAAACCCTACTAAGTGTGGTTCTTGTAGGGCAAAAGGGCCAACTCAGTCATGTGCTGAATGCGTGAGCAACTCGCGTGTAGTTGCTTTGATGATGCACAGCAGTCCAGAATACTTAATTGTGTTCTTTGGCCTCTTGAAGGCGGGCATCACTGTAGCACTGGTGCATCCTCAGCTTCGAGGGCCCCTCTTGCGGAGGGCGCTCGCAGAAGCAAACGCAGATATGCTTATCTGCGACGACTTGACCCTCAGCTCCATGCGTACTGCGTGGCTGAAGCCATCGGGAGAAGAACCAGACTCGGCGGTTGCCGCCGTCCGTCACGAAGACGAGGGGCAGCCAGGCTCCTACCCATGCTCTGTGTACATCTGTGGACTGAAGGATGCGAAAGAGCAAGACGGAGAGCGCAGCCTGATCCCCCACGTGCACAGCATCGTAAAGGAATTTCTTACAGAGGAGGAGGCTGCACACCATCGGGGGAACACGGAAAATAGGCCCAACGACGAACAGCACAAATGCAAGCCTTCTGGATTCCCGATGCTTTTGAAAGAGCCTCTACGGAAGCTGGTCGGATCACATTCCGAACGACAGGCCGCGTCGGGCGCTCACTGCGCTGAGATGTCCCTGCCGTGCTGCTGTCTATACACCGCCGACCTCGAAGGGCACTTGCGTGCGACGTGGGTTTCCAACAGCCGTTTCCTTTCGGCGGGCTTTTGTTGGCTGGAAGCGGTGAACCTGACTGAATCTGACCGCCTCTTGCTGGGGGTGCAATTGTCTCACGAGGTGGGGCTCCACGCGCTAGCAGCAGCAATTGCTTGTAAAGGAGCCCTACTGCTGCGATCTCGGAGCAGCTTACTCTGTCTGTGGCCTGATGTCAAAGCCATGGATGCCACTATTCTCTGGCACACGGGGATGATGTGGTGCAGGTTGCTGAAAGCCCATGAGAGCTACCAGGGGGGTGACCAAACGCAGCGCTTGGGTTCCTGGAGCGGCAATCCGCAGTTGCGGGCAAGCATAGGAACCGGACTAGCTGGGGCGTTGTGGCCAGTAGTGAAGAAGGTCTTCAATATTCCCCGAATTCTGGAGTTCTACTCTCCGCGGAACCTTCAAACTCCCCAAATCCTCTTCAATGCTTGGGACATGCCAGGGGCGTGCGCGTTCGTCCCGGACTTCGCCTGGAATTCTAAGGAGCTCGAGAGGATTGTAGAATTCAATGAGAAAACAGGGGAGGTCTACAGGGAAAAAACAACCAAGAGGGGCAAGGAGGCCAGCAGAGACAAGAAGACGCTAATTCAGAGGGGTCAGTTGATTAGTGCACGTGGAGGCATGTTTTCTGAAGGGTTTAGCAGAACTCGGCGTACGCGTGAACCTGTAGTGGTTTACAGTAACCAACATAGGCTTACAATTGTCCATTTGTTGTTGATCAGGTGAGCTGGTGTCGCATATTGAACCTGAACACGGCTTGTGCCTTTTCACGACCGAAGGAGAGACTGAGCAATTCTTGTATAGAGACCTCCTCGAAGAAGGAGATCTCTGGTGCCGCTCAGGGGACATTCTCGAGAGAGACGCCGCCGGCTTCCTGTACCTCTCCAAACGCATCGGTGAGTTCGCTGCATCGGAAAATCCAGAGAGGTCTTGTGCTTCCTGTGGCTGTTGTTCTCCACAGTCACAGCATGCTTTGTATTCAGGGGTGTGGGTGGAATAGAGTTGATCAGGGTGTGCCGTCGTGATACAGGGTTCCTTAGATTCAAAAGTGAAGCGTTGAACTCGAAATAATTCTTTTGTTTTACAGGGTCCAGCTTCTTCATCGATGGGGAGGTGGCGCCGGTGCACGAACTGGCGAGGTGGCTTGAACATGAGCCCGGTGTTTGGGGCGCTTGCGTAGAGGGGCTCCAGGTGTTCGCAGACAGGGAAACAGCGGAAACAGTTGAGAAGCAGTTGGAAGATCAGCAAGAGGGATGGCCACGGACAACCTTTGAGCTGCTGCAAACGGACCAGCAGCGCCACAGGCTCAAGGTAAGTTCTCTCAGTTCTGCGAATCGAATCCTGGGTTCCAAGGATTTTGTACGCAAGAGCGCATTCAGTAGCAGACGGCTGCTGTGGGATGTGTTTCTGCTTTCTGTATTGTGTTTTTACAGTGCCTGGTTGCTTGCATTCACGCGAGGCTCGATGCCAGTGAAACAGAAGGAAAAAAAGAGAGTGGTAGCCAAGTGCAAGCTTGTGGACCGGTTGACCTCGATGGTAGCCTGGTTGTGTTGGGCGAAGAAAAAGAGGTGAGTGGATGGAAAAGGCAAGAGGGTGTCCAAGAGCCAGACGAAGGCATGGCCATGATTACACTCCGAGCTTTCCTGAGAAGGATCCGCAACAGCCTTGACCGCGGCATCCACTTAGCCATCCGCCCGAAAGTCTTGATGCTCTGTCTCTCCACGTGCTGCGGTGAAGACTGCGAGCATAAGCATCAGGGGAAAGCATGCAAGCTGTGCTCCTGCACGACGGACCAGAAAAAGTGTCAGTGCCGGTGCGGCTGCTGCTGGGGCTGTGATGGCTGCTCCTGCAGGCGGGAAAGCCTGCAGGGTTTGTGCGACCTCGTATCCAACCAGGACTGTGACTCTTCAGGGGATATCTGCAAGAAGGACTGCAAGCGTTGCTGCTTCCTCTTTTACGCCGACGTAAATGGAGATGCCTTCGTCCCCCTTACGAAGGAAAGCTTCAAAGACTTCGTGTGCGAGAGCTACCCGAATTTTGGCCTATAAGCAGCAGGAAGGCAGCCCTCTCATGTGGCATGGGTTAGAAGAGGCAACAATCACCTCTGCAGCTCATGGAGCGTCTGATTGAGCCTTTCGTATTGTGAATAGTTGTGTTGTTTCGTGTTTGCATGCCGACCATCCTAGCATAAACTTTCATGGATGGGTGCCATCCAAAGATGTGTGCTGGAGTATGTTTGTTAATGCTGTCTTTCTGTTGCACTGTTTGTTCGTTCCTTCCTATTCCGCTCTCCTCAAAGTTACTCTGGCTTGGCGCCGTCCTTGTCATTTGCACCACACTGCAAATGTATGAATAGTCATTTGGAGCGGCACATCTGCATGCATATACCCTCCAAATGCGCACGCAGCGGCCAGGTCACATCCGCAGCGAGTTGTTTTTACCGACTTGCACTCGTTTCCGCAAGTTGCCAAATCAACACAACGACGTAAATGCTTAGTGTGTGTCATGCAACGTATTTAGACACCGGTCGCTAGGAAATGCACAGGAGAGTACAGGGTCGAGTAGGCCAGTAGGCGGCGCCTGGATAGGGAGGGATGCTGCTCTTGCTTTGGGGTTTGTAGAGGCGCTTCGACGTAGCGCTCTCCAACCTTGTGGGAAATGGGTACTTTCATCACGTGGGTACTAAAAGCGGCTCCCCCGCCACTACGCGCTTGCAGATCACCAGCTTGGCATCTGCTTAGTAGTGTGCCTAGAAGCTTTCTATACATCGTAACGTTTCTATAGAAACCTGTCCTTGCTGCTTGCCTTACTGGACCCGAGGAGGCACTGCAGCAGCAGCTCAGGCGCCAAAGGTTGTCTTTGATTGAAGGGCAACATAACAGTGTACCCACTACAAAGCTGGTTACGCAAAAAGTGGGGAAGCTTTGCTACAGCAAACTGCTGGTACACCGTAAGAGACCTGTCAGGAGCGTAGGGACGTAGACATCTCGCTCATGTATGTTCGAGTCTACGCCAAGGGGCACAGACAGAAAGCCTCACAAGAAGAACTTCGTCTCTCTCAAGATCTTGCGCTGTAGGATATTGGCTTTGATGCCTAGTCTCATCCTCTGGTTCTGCTGCTTCCGCTGGTGCTCTGCCTCTCGCCGCCACATAAGCCGGCGCTGCTGCGGCAAAAGCAACGGCCGTTGCTGCCGTTGCAGAGACAGCTCGCCTCCCACTATTCCTAGGTGCTTTTGCAGCTTCCGCCGCTTGCAGAGAGCCAAGGACCATTTGTGGTTGACCAAGGCATGCTGAGGTGGGACCTGCATGCAATAATCCAGTATGCATATACATACATCCAGATCGTGTGCCAGCGTCTGCCAATGGCAACAGCAGAAAGCATCAACAACGATCATATGAAAAGGAGATTAGCCCCACAAAAAGTCCCACCAGCTACGCGTCCGTAGCACGCACAGCGGTGTAGCGGAAACAGCAGTCACGCCCAGAAGCCAAAGCGGCAAAACCACGGCAGCAGAAGCAACGGCAACAGCGGTAGAACCTGAAGCGGTAGCACGATGCAGCTTACCCCTGCCATGTCCTGCAAGACACACTGCTCAGCCAACTGTGGCTCCACACGGCGGAGGCGCTGCCGGCAGAAGATGGCATGTGACCGATGCAGAACCCTGAACAAAGGAAGACCTCAATATTCTAAATCATGAACTTCAACATGTTTAGTACGTCCGAAGCTTACACCTGAACTGCAGCAATGCATGCAGAGCACGCGCAGCCTGACCTAACCCGAAACCTACACCCTACTCCCTAAACCCTGGGGCGGAATGCTACACTTTGGCGTACTCCTGGCCACTGGGCAGCTGCAGGTGCCCTTCGTCTGTCACATGAGCATGACGCCACCCTCTGCGAACAGGTGGACATCCAAAAGCCATAAGCCCTTAAGCCCAACCCTCAATCCTAAATTCTGGTTCCCCGATCTTGCACGCGTTTCCCCGAACGGTGAGCTCTCGGATGAGCGAGCACTGGCTGTATTGTGCGTGTCAGCCTCTTGCACAAGAACATAGCAAATCATGCGCGTCTATACCTGGCCTTTAGGATTGCCTCCAGCTCCTGCTGCTCTGATGGTGCCGTTGTTTCGTCTCCGTCGTCGCTGCTGCAGTCCTCCCACGCACTTTCTTCATCCCCTGTCATTTTAGCTGCCTCTGTATCTGTTGTTGCTTCGGCTGGCGTCTCGTCTTCATGGCGCGTGTCGCTACAGACCTTGGGTGCCTGCAGCTCCGGGGCTTTGGGACGATTCAGCCGCTCCAGAAGCTGCATAGACACCGCAAATCGGCGCAGGTCCTCGTGTTTCTTTGCATGTTTCTACGCCCAACAACAACGCAGAACTGATCCCCGCAGTTCCTGAGTACTTGGTCTTTACCTCATAGTAAGACTTCTTGTAGTCATAAAAACGATGCAGCAAGTCCTGCTGCTCTTCGTTCCATTTGAGCTGAAAGTGCCGCTGCTGCTGCATGTGTTGCAATGCAGCGCGAATCCCCCTAAATCGTTTGTAGCAAAAGAGACAACGCGGCTCTTGCTGCTGCTCCCGCCACAGACATCGCAACAGACCAGCAGGGTTCACGCAATACTCCTCATCTGGGATCTGCGGACAGCCACAGGAAATCACGAGAAACGATGTAAGAGAAGAAACAGTCCAAATGCAGCAGCAGCAACGACAAAAAGCAACAGCAACAGGAGCACCCGTGATACGTACTCTAACACTACAAGGAAATGAACATCAACCGACCAAAAAAGCAATCTGTACGACTAAGGCAGGCTCTGGTAGCACCAATCTGCCTCAACAGTGAGTGTTGCTACGAGCCTGGCAATAGCAGCAGCAGCAGATGTCGCTTAACGCACAAAGAATCCGTATGCCTTGTTCATGTACTTCAAGTTCTCTGCTACTGAAGCAAAGGCAGGCATCTTCTTGAATAAGTTGCATCTCTCAGGGTGATGCTGCAGTGCAGCCCTCCAAGCAGCAGCTTCAGCTTTGGCTGCTGCTGTCCTCTCGTCTGCTGTTGCTGCTGTCTCCGTATCCTCATCGTCTGGCTGTTGCTCCTGTTGCGGATGCTGCTTCTTGAGATGATCCCTACCCTTTTTATTGCAGCGGACAGCTGCATGAAACTCTGCAGCGGCGCCACTCAGAGCAGAGGTGCCTTGGGGCCCCTCGCGTTCTGACGTCAGTGGCTGGAAGCCCCCCACCGGACCTTCCCCTTCTGCATACTGCCGAGCCAACCGTAGTAGCGCAATCTTTCGCTCGAACTCAGAAATAGTCACTACAGGAAGCTGCTGGCTTCGGCGGCGCATGTTGTACCTGGAATGCACGCACACACATAAGAGCAGCTGATGCATTAGCACACATACATACATACATACATACATACATGCATACATACATACATACATACATACATACATGCATACATACATACATACATACATACATACATACATACATACATACATACATACATACATACATACATACATACATACATACACACACAGGGGGAGTTGTTGGTTCTGTTGACTGCTTGTCGCGCAGCATCTTCTTGTTTATCTGTTGGAGAGGTTTATGTTTTGCATTCATTTCCTCAAACTACTGCATTCTTCTTGCTCGAGTTTATCAACTTCTTTTTTAAAAGCACAGAAATAAGGAGACGATGAATTGCGCTCTGCATGCATGCATGCATGCATGCATGCATTACTCTTGTCATCTCTCTTGC
>NW_013550063.1:22500-98960 GCF_000499425.1 Eimeria acervulina | reverse complement strand
ACACACACACACACACACACACACACACAGAGAGAGAGAGAGAGAGAGAGAGAGAGGGAGAGAGGGAGAGCCACATGCGAAGTGCATGTGCACAGAACAGGGTCCTGGGAAGCAGCGCCAACATTGAGGGCAGCAACTGCTCAAGGGATGATGCAGCCCTAGCCGGGCTCCGAAACCCCGTTTTGGGTCCTACTGACAGGTGCCAGGACGTCCTGTGGTGCTCATTAAACGCGTGTCTGTCCTGCAGTTCGCAGCTGCAGATTCTGCAGGAGAGCGGCCCCGGACCTTGGGGTACCGCCACCGGAGGTCGGGGCTCCATCCTAAACCGTCAGCTCTACCTACACCCTTGGCCCTATTCCTTATATCCTAATGAAAGCCTTAGACCCTTGCGCCCAGACAAGTGAAACCGGCGAAAGTATGAGCCCTCCCTCAAGCTCTTGAAATTGATCAGAACGGGACAAAATGGTATGATAGGAAGAGCCCGCTGGCGCTCATGGTGTTGTTGATGCTGTTGGTGAAACCGATGCTCCGTTCGTTGAGCTGCTTCCAGTGTGGGGCGGTGCTGGGAAGCTTTTTTAAATTGTGTGATATATATTTCGTTGAACGAAGGCCACGAGAAAGAAGTGGCGTAAGCAAAGCCCCAGCAGTTCCTGGTGCCCAGCGTAAAGGCGCCAGTTTGCATGCGCGTTGCAGCCGCTGCAGCTGCTGCTCGGTTGCTGCTCCTGCTTGGGCTAGCGCTGTATGAGCGCCTCTTTGAGGTACAGATGGGACTGATGTCACGCTAGACTACTGGAAAAGGCAGGAGGATTGGCCCTGCTGCTTCCTATGGCGCAGCAGCAGCCGCTGCGGCAGCAGCAACAGCAGCAGCAACAGCGCCGTAGTCTTTTTGTAAAGTTTGATGGAGGCGCAGGATTCCCCTGTCAGGGTCCCCCCTGATGGAGGCTTATCATGGCGAGCTTTGGAAGAGTGCAGAAACAGCAACGGCTGTTGCTGCACGAGTATCTGCAGAAGCCAAGGTAGCAGCAGCGACAACTACACCAGCATGCCCGCCAGCATCTGCATCTGCAGCCGCCGCGACAGCAGACCAGATATCATGGGCATTACACTGGATGGTGTATGTGGAGGGTCCGATGAGCAGCCTGGCGCCTCGGTGGCAGTACATGAAGCCTCTGCTGCTGGTGCTCGTTCAGATACTGCTTCCACCGCTGCTCTTGCTGCTGTTTGCGCTCAAGCTACGCCATTGACGCCCGGCTGGTTAGGCGCAGTGCGAACTTCCCTATCCTGTAAAACGGGCGACAGCCGGGGCCGGGGCAGCTCGCCGCTGTCGTCTGCAGCGGCAGCCTGGACAGCGGCGAGGGCTGTTGCAGCATCCACTTCAGCTGGAGCAGCCGAGGCCATAGAAACGTTGGCAGTCGAGAGGGCAGATTTGCGACCTTTGAGGGGAAGGGGAGCAGCAGCGGTAGCCGCATCAACAAGACATGTCCCCGTGGGGTCGATGCCCCCTGCAACTCCCTTTCACTGCGGCAGCTACGAAGGTAGAACCCTCAGCCACCACACCAGCAACGTAAAAGGCTGCAACGATGGCACCAGTAGTATTAATTACGGAAGTGGAATCTTCAACTTTTGCTGTGCCCGAAACATCTACGACAGTATCAATTGCGCCGGCGGCAGCAGCTTGTTCAGAAGCAACAGTTGTAATAGGTCTGTCTCTATGTACCGGCTGCCCGTCAGCATGAGCCATTTTGCCGCTTGCAGCAGCAGCCCTGCTTCGGCTGCTGCGGCTTCTGCAGCAAGCCGTGAGCAGCAGGTAGCGCTGCACGGTTTGAAGAGGCACTCTGACCCGCGGGAGCTGCAGATGCGGCAACAGCAACAATTCCAGCAAGGCGAGAATGAAGATCCGAAGATGCTGCAGATTATGCGCACCCATGCCTTTTTGCATCTTACTAGCGGAGCCGTTGCAGGTGAGGGCTTGCGACCTCGAAACACCTACACGCTAAACCGAACACCCGAGCCCTTAAGGCTAAACCTTAAAGCCTAAGCGCTGCTTTGGCACAGCGGAGGCCGTAGGGACTAAACATTTCAGGGGGTGGACATTCGGGTGTAGAATAGTGCAGGGTATGGGGGTTAGGGTTTAGGGCTTTTGGGTCAGGTTGTGCGCACGTAGGTGCTGTCTCGCGCACCGCCACTGCTCCGCTGGACCGGGTGAAGGTTATGCTGCAGTTGCAACCTTTTTCGGTGCCGCTAAGGCAAGCAGCGCGAGTCATTATGCAGCAGGAGCTGTCAGTCAAGGCTGCTGCGGCATCTGTGGCTCCTTCTGCTGCCCTGGGTGCCGCTGCACCGAGCAGCAGCAACGCTAGCAGCAGCAGCAACAGCAGGGGCAGAGAACAACGGTCTCCGCAACCCGCTAAGTCAGACGGACGAGCCCCACCGCAACAGCCGCATCAGCAGCACGGGGTGAGACCGGCTGTGCGGTATGCATCGGCGCTCACGAGCAGCAGCAGCAACTGTTGCAACAACAGGAACAGCAGCACGAGCAGCAGAGGCCACTTGCTTTTGGGAGGTTGGCGTGGTTTCTTCAGAGGGAATTTGACGAACTGTTTAAAGGTTGTGCCGGAGACAGCTGTCAAGTTCTATAGCTACGACATCTGCAAACATGCGCTAGCCCACAGAAAGCAGCAACAGCAACAGCAACAGCAGAAACAACAGCCACACCAGCAACAGCCGGCGGAGCCAGCAGAACCTCACTTGCAGCTTTTGGACAGGTTCCTCTGTGGGGCAACGGCGGGTCTGTGTGCGCAGCTACTCATTTACCCTATGGAGCTCGTAAGTATCCCAGCATCCACCCTCAACCCTTTTATACTCCAGCGACCGCAAGAGGGATTGAGCGTTGCGGGCTCAGTGTTTAAAGCTTGTGATTTATAGTCTGTCGTTTACCTTTTTTTTATGTGTATGCAGGTGAAGACTCGTTTGGCAGCTTATGGGCCGGGGTGTATGTATACCGGAGTGCTGCAGTGTTTTAGGGCGATTTACAGAGAGGGTGGCCTTAGGCGTCTGTACAGAGGTGTGGGGCCTTCTTTGCTGGGCATCATTCCATATGCTGGAATCGACTTGGCTGTTTTCGAGACACTAAAAGAAGCTTATGTCCAAGGAGTGATTATACCCAAACAGCAGCAACAGCTGGAACAACAGCAGCAGCTGCTGCTGCACGCAAAGTGCAGCAGCTGTAACCCCAAGAACAGCCCTGCCGGGATGGTGTCCTTTGCCCCTGGTGCAGCAGAAGCTGCAGGAGCAGCTGCATCCGCTGCTGCGCCTTTGCGAGGCCGCTGCCGCTGCGATGAGAGCAGCGGCAGCAGCGGACTTCCCCCCGCCTCGCCTCCGGCTGCGGTGCTGCTCCTAATGGGCGGCTGCAGCAGCCTCATTGGGCAGGTCTTGGCGTACCCGACGGCGCTGGTGAGGACGCGCATGCAGGTGGACGGGAGCGGAGGTCAGCCTTTGCTCTACCGCAATAGTGCAGCAGCGGCAGCAGCGGCCATTCGCCAAGGTGGGTTCAGAGGTCTCTACAGAGGTCTTCAGGCGAACTGCTGTAAGGCCCTCCCTGCTGTATCACTTTCTTGGATTGTCTATGAGAAGATGAAATACGCCATAAGCAACTTCGAGAGGGATTGGACCCAAAAAGTGGAGCAGCAGCGGCTTGCCGCACGCAACAGCCCCTGAGGCAGACACTGCAGCACCGGCAACCGCGCTGCAAACAGCAGCTGCAGCGGCGGCGGCCACACGCCCTCCCAAAGCAGCCGCTGCAACGGCTGAAATCGCAGCTGTTGAGGGGCAGGGGCACTGGGCTCCTGTCAGAACCCCGCAAGCATGAGAAACGCACCTCTGCAGCAGCAGCAAGTGCTGCTGTTGCTGCAGCCTGGGCAGTAGCTGCTGCTGCAGTAACGGCTGCAGCTGTTTTATGGTTGCCGCCGCTCCCTAGCAGACACTCTGTTCATGTTGACGCATGGCACCTAACAGGCGTATTTTTTGGGAGGCAGCGCTGCTGCTGCCTTCAGCAGCAGATGTCAGCCGGCCCACCTATACATCCGGCGCTGCAGCACCAGCAACAGCCTTAGCAGTTCTTGCGCCTTGAGGTACAAACCGAGGGAGTAGTGGCACCCACTTCCAAAAAATGGCCGTACGCTACCGCGCAAGCAACGGCACCACCTGCTGCAGCCACGCTGCACGCGGTTCGCAGTAGAAGTGCTGCATTTTCCTGCACTGCAAGTGCGGAAGGATGCAGCAGCAACGGCCGTATCTGGTCAGCAAAATACCGGGAATAATGAACGACACGGAGGGTTGGTGGCTTCTAGGGAAGCCTAAGGAAAAGTGCTACTAAGTGCAGTCAGTCTGCTGCTGGCCCGCAGCGTTGCTGCTGCTGCTGCAGCCGCAGCAACGTGACAATGGGAAGAAGTCCCATGCGAGGGACAATGCACTGATGTGATGTGCTACAGCTGCAGCAACAGCTGCTGCTACTGTGCTCGCCGCCGGCGATACTGCAGCCGCTGCTCCCGTCTCCTGCTGCAGCTTTTGGTTCCCTGCTGCAGCAACAGCTACTGCGAATATCCTGACACGGACAAGTTGGCCAAAACACCACTGTCTGTTGCAGCAGCATCAGCAGCACGACGCGCTGCTGTTGTGTGCCACTGCGATTTGCTGCAGCAGCAGCAACGACGGGGCGCTCATGCTTTCTTGCTGCTCTTCGACTTCTTCGCTGGTGTCTTTTTTGTGGTTCGTTTCTTTGAGGCCTTTTTGCCCGCCTTTGCCTTATCCTGCTTCGCCTGGGTCTTCCTGATGGTCTTTTTTACCTTGGGTGCTGCAGCTGCTGCTGGAGCAGCAGATGCAGCACGTGATGTTTTCCTGCCAACGGTGGTGCTGCCCTTTGTTGCAGCAACCTTAGAGGCCTTCTTTCCCGGGGACTTTTTGGGGGCCTTCCGGGCAGACTTCACACTGGGGCGGGCTGGAGCCATCTTGCTGCTGCAGTTGCTGCTGCAGTTGCCGCTGCAGTTGCTGGCGTGAGAGGTGGCCTGTCCTGTGCGTCCGGTGCCTGCTGCGGCTGCAGCAACACCAAGAAAGAAAGAGACAAGAAATTACAGAGACAGCAATGAGCTATAAAATGTACTTTTGTTTGTGACGGCCTGACATCGTTCTCTGGGTCGTGGTCAGGGGTGCCGCCGCTGTGCTGCTGCAGTGTCTGGCTAGCTGCTCGAGAGCTTCCTACTTGCATTGGAACAGAAATGTGTGTGTTTAAAAGTGTGTGTTTCCGTAGTGTGCCAGTACTAGCCTATACACTGCCGATTGCTTCCCCAACTATCTCGCTCCCGCAACACACGGCCACTCGTCGCCCCAGCGGTCTCCAGGGCTGACCCCCCTCGGATATCTGTGGATTTCTGCTGTCTTTTCTGCCTAATTCTCCCTACTCCTCTATTTTGTTTAATTTTAACGGGTTTCGAGTCCGCATTAGCAGATCTAGCCGCCGGGGGAGGCGGACGTCTCCAGGACACCTAACTGGCGCAGACAGTTACTATTTACTCAACAACCTACTGAAAAGCGGCACGTGCAACGGCCAAGTGAAATTAGCGTGCTTCCAGCATTAATGTAGGGGCGTCCAATAAAGGAGCACTGACGAACACTGTGTTGCTGCACCGACATCCGCAGCGAAGTGAAACTGCGTGAAGTTGGTACGCGTACCTGTATTGGCATGCAAGGTGCCTCCTAGGGGACGAATAAGTTTTTAACAACTGTCCGCTGTGTTAGCATACGCAGCAGGAGAGGCTTGTTGTGCGTGCGCGTGGGGCTGCCTTGTAGGATTAGATGCAGCAAGGTGAGGTGCAGCTCACGACGGCGAGCTCCTCTCCTCACCACCCCCAGGCCCTTAGCCACTGTGCCCAGGACTCCTGGGGATGGAGGGTAAGTGCCCGTGCTTTTTAGAAAATCTCACATTAACTCCTTGGGCTCCATTGCAACTTACGACCGTACGCGGGTACGATCTCGTACTCTCGTTGCAGGCGCAGCGGGCAGGTAGGGTGAAGCATGTTGGCGTTGAGGTTGGGCTAATAATTTTCAACTATTTGTGTTTAACAATTGCCTTTACTGTTATTCCATGCATTACAGAAGTACATGAGCGCGCTCGCCTCCTCCAGCCACTGTATTCCTCGGGGACAAGCTGCAAGAACTCTGCAAAGTACTGGTGTAACGGCGGAGATTCTTTTCGCCCCAATCAAGGAGGGGAACACGGACTGTGGCCATGCAACGAGGGCCCTCAATCTCACTTGAGAGCCGTAGTGAACTGCAATAGCTTCAGAATAGTTCGGGCTGCCGGGGGGAGCAGCTAAAATCCGTTCCTGTCTCCAGGCGTCCCGGGCGCGACAGCACGATGGCCTTGTAGCTCATATTGAGAGGTGGCCTGTGTCTGTTGGAACGCATCTTGTTGCAATTAGTGCTGCAAGACAGCCGCAGATGCAATCATGCACAAGACTCATTCCAGTGCATGTGCTAACACAGTAGCCAGTTTACAAACGGTTCCTTGTCCATCAGTAGCCAGCTTGCGAGCAAGTAGAACTACATGGGGCAACTCTAGACACACCATGCTACATATTTTCCCCTCCCTCCCCAAATGTCTCCCCCTTATTACATCATGGGGCAGGCAAAGTTGGTACGCCTACCTCGGCTTGCTCGCATACTGGCTACGGAGGGCCAAATAAGTTTTTAACAGCTGTCTACAGTGCTAGGACATGCAGCACAGGCGGCTTGGTTGAGCTTCCGAGTGGGGTTGCTTTGCAGCACTTGCAGCACGGTGCGTTGGAGGTCTCTTGGTAAGACGCCATTTCGCAGCAGCTCCGCGTTCTTGCGCCTCTGCGTCCAGGAGGCATGGGTATTGGAGGGGAAATCAATTGCGTTTGAGAAATGGGGACTGTCTCGAACTGCAGTGGAGTCAAGGAGTTTTTTCAAGCCTTTGACTGCAATGCACTTGCAACGAACGGTCCTCAGGTGTGATCGACGACCCTCGCTATGCCCCTACCCCCAAACAGCGCACGCGCTTGTGTTCCTTGGAGCCCAAATAATGATTGATGCACCGAGGGAGAGGAAGGAGGCTGCGAGACAGGGCAACCCGAAACACGGGAAACGAAAAAAAGGGCTAGCAGCACATGTCTATGGTGCCAATGTTTGCTGAAGCAGCTGTCGGGAGCATCTCACCACCGCAGCCGGGGCATGGACATTAATGAGTTAGGCGATCTGCGCGCTGCTCCAGGGGTGGTAGCCTCTCGTTAGTGACGGCGTCCCAGCCTAAGCAATAGTATGCAATGAACTGCCGCCAACGCGGTAGGCAAATACGTGTGAGGGGGGGCCGCACAGCTGCAGAAGGGGGCGCACGCATTAGTATGAAAGCAGTTGAAAGTGTTTTCGGTGGCGGCGCCGAGCTAGCATACGTAGAAGGTGGTGCGCAGGCCATAGTGGAAAAGTAATTGACAGCGTAAACAGCGTGGGTATACAGATACAGGCAGCTCTAGGCAGCTCTACACACGTGATACACCAACATTCCCCAAAAAGTTCTACGCAGCAAGCATTTTAGCTGTGCTGTGCATGTAGTCGCCTCCCTGAGTCGAGGAGGGAGTGCTGACGCTCTTTCGCGCAGTCGATCCGCTGAGACCCACTCGGATCTTCGGCTTCTTTTGGGTAATTATCATCATATTCTAGTTCTACGGGGCCACTCTGCATCGTTATGCGCGTGTAACGCGCATCTCATTTCCGTCTAGTTGCTCCTTCGCTGCAATGACGCTGCTGCGTTGTTGTAAAGAGAACTCGGGAAAAATCAGGTCAACGTGTAATCGTTTGTAAGCTAATAATGCGGTGACGTCGCTAAGTTAGGGCAAGTTGGCAGTGTAAGCCAAAGCGTTGACTGGAGAAAAATCTGCACGATATCGTTTGGTTTGGTTTCTTGCCTGGTGTTCGTGTGCCCTCTTCAAGCATTCCTGAGCTACTGCAAGCTGTTTGTGGAAGTCTGCAGCTGCGGCCATTCGGGGCTTGCTGCCAACTACTAGATCCATCTTCGAGCCAGACAACGGTGTTTCGGTGCAGACGAAGAAAATCAAGAAACAGTGATGAGCCTTGAGTGGAAGTTCACTACAAAATACCACACAAGTTTTATGCTGACAGGTTTTGCTAGACCCTCTACCTCTTGGGGGGTTTTGGTGCTCTTGCTGTGTTCGATATCAAACTGGGTCATGAATTCGCATCCCAGAGCTCTTAAGCATTTGCGGACCTCCCCAGGTACGATGTTATCTGGAAAACCATAAAATTTCCAGGCAAGTACCTTGAATAATTATGCCATTGCCTCTGCGGTTACTGAATTCGAAAAGGGGATGAAGAGCGCAAATTCGCTGAGCCTAGCCACAACGACGGAAATGCTACCACGTTTTGACTGATGGCAAATCAACTACGACGCACATTAAGAAATCCTCCAAGACCCGTTCGCAAGAACACCGATTTAGGGGTGCACCCTTTCTCGAAGCTATCAGGGTCCACAGGAGACAGGCAAATTCTTTGAGGGCTTCGGCAAAAGGCAGATAGCCAAATATTACCCAGGGGAGAGGGCCCCCGACGGAGATCATTGCAGCAGTAGTCTCGAGATGCTGCGGAGCAAGAAATCCGCCTGTCTTAACGTCTGGATCCTGGAAGAGGAAAGTGGTGAAAGACAGACAAACAATACGCGCTGAGATGACTCTGCATGCACAATTATCAGGCTTGCTTGGAGTGCACCATGCTCTTCCGGTTGTGTTGAGCATTTATTGGTGCCTCCATCATCTCTGGAACATCACATCTCAGGAGTGCCCCACTGGGAACACCAGGCGTCACTGAATAGGGCCACATGTAGGGCCTTTCAAGGCCTATCAAGGATAACCAAGGGCTACTAGGAGCGCCTAGGGGAATTCAAGGGACGCTGGCAGATCCCATCACGGGTGCAGTGCAGCTCCCCTGAATTTTGGTCCTGCCTGGTAACCTGTTGACTGTCTCTTGCTCAGTCTCTAGTGTCTACTCTCCCCTGACTGGTACGTGCAAGCTATGTAGTGTGACACGGCGAAAAGCGAGGAAGGGCCTTCGTCGAGTAACGAGGGAATTTCTACTATGTTGTTGTCAAATTGTTTGGAAGCCATTTTGTCTGTCCTATGGTGGTGTCTGCGACATAACACCTACTGACATGACAAGTCGTAGTCCACTCTACGCTCCGCCGTTTTGTACAAACCAAGACATAGTGTAATGGACAAAAGTTCTTGCCTGCTCTTCTATGCAACCTCTGTCTATTTTCGTCATTTTCGTCTGCAATCTCTGTCTATTTTCGTTAGCACCCGCTCGCGCAGACGCATATGCAGCCGACGCATATGCAGCGTACGTTGGCGCTCCCCTTATTTCTTTCCTGTTTCCCATGGACTGCCATAGTCTGGACGTCAACTAAATAGACAAGTGTAACAGGGAATGGGAACAGTTCGCAACTCCTCAGCAACTGCCGGAGACGGCAGCCTTTGTGTCCCACCTATGTGGCGCTCTCTGCTGGCTGGTGGATTGAACCTTTCCCCTGTGCACACTGAAAGCAACACATGCACTTGCTGCTGCTGCTGCTGTCGCTGTTGCTACTGCATCTCCCTCTTCGAGCTCAGCAAGCGATGGCTGCAAAGGGACATTCAAGGGCTGGAAAACGCTTGCGCGTGTTTCCCTTTCGCATGCCCAGACTGGTACGGAACGATGGCGGATACGCCGCTGTCAGCAGTATCTGCTGATAGTGCCACCATTGCTGCACATATGACTGCAGATTTGCTAACGCCTTTGCCTTATTCACTTCCTTGCAGCTGTTGTTGCTGTTGTTGCTGTTGTTGCTGCTTCTACTGTTTCTGCTGCTACTGTTGCTGTTTTCATGGTGCAGCTGCAAGTGCAGCCGCTAATGGCGCCGCCGCTACAGGCAGCAGGCAGCAGGGCTGTAGTCAGCGAGTCTGCAACGTAGCTACTGCACCTCTCAAGAGGCAATCAGAATATTCCGCCTCTTCAGCTCACTAATAGAAAGGAAAGGCAACCAAGTCTGTAATGCTGCTTGGCTTGGATGCCGCAGCAGCAGAGACTCTTTGCTGTTGTGCAGTAGGAACACAGTCGCTCCTGCGGCAGCTTTACTTGAGTTAAGAGCACTGCACCCTCTCCAGCCACGGTGCCTACGCCGCCAATTTTGAAACATGCTATGCATGTTTCAAAATGGGAGGCCCACTAGAGCAGTACATGCTGCTGCAGGTCAATTCCACTGCAACATAAGGAAAGGATAATCGCTCTGAAGGAACAATAAAAACCGAAAGTGCAAATGTTTCTGATCCTAACAGCAGCGGCAGGAACTGCTGCTGCTACTGCTCCGCCGCTGCTTCTATTGGGTCCCGGGCACCCATGCAGCGTCTCTCTTTGACAGCTCTGCGGCTGAGACGTCCCTGCTTCTCTTGCGTTGCTACGATAAAAGACTGCCTCGCCGTCGATTGCTGCTTCGGCAACTGCTTCTGGTGGTGGTGCTGCTGGTGGAGCTAGAGCTGCTGTTGATGCTGCTGCGATGCTTTAGGAGCTGGTGGTGCCGTCTTTGAGGTTGGGGTTGTTGCAACTTCTGCTGCCTCTGCTGGTGACGAATGGGAGCTGTGGGGTAAACAGATGCAAAGGCTTTCCCTGAACCCAGATGTGACGCTGAAATGCTGCTGCTGCTGTTGCTGCTTTTGCTCCGCATTGATGCCTTCTGAACGCCAACACTGCCGCCACTGGCGCGCCGACGAAGCGTAACAGTTGGTGCGGTTCGTCGTTGCCGCAGTACCTGCTGCTGTTGGTGGTGCATCCTCGGATTTTTTGCTGAGCCTTGTGCAGCCTCTTGCTTAATGCGGCCATTCGTCAGCCTCTTCGACACAACTGCTGCAGAAGCAGCACCAGAAGCAGGTGCTGGTTCCACTACAGCAGAATCTGTTGATGCCACTGCTGCTGTTGCTTGAGTAGCTGAAGGATTGGTAGCCGCAGCGGCGGGCGCAGGCTCATCGGGCGCTTGCTTCTCCTTAGCGTGTAACTGCGCAACATTAGCATCAGCGGAAGCAGCAGCTGCCACTGACGCTGATGTTGGTGCATCGAGATTGCACGCAGTACCAGCAGCAGCACGAGCCTTGGGATCTGCCAGCAGCAGCTGTTGCAGCACGGTGTCGGTGACGAAGCCACCGCAATAGAAGAGGACCCGTTCCCAGAGCCAAGGAGATGGCAGCTCTGTCTCCCACCCCTGTAGCACCACGCAACAAAAGTCTGAGACAGAAGGAAATGCATCGAGGCAAAGGAGGCAAAGCGCAAACCAAACGACACCAAGATAAGACGACGAGTTGCACAGCCCAGCGGACCCAAGTGAGCAATAGGGGCTGCAAGCATCGGACGCAACGACGGGAAGACACTTCGCCCCAATCACAAGCAACCACAAGGAGACAGACGACATCTGACAAACAACTGTGAAGATAAATGCCAGCAAGGCTCCAGACCCACGCTGATTCAGCCTGCGTCGCTCAGCTGCATGAATGAGGCAGTGACGCTGCTACTCTTTCTCTATCTCCATGCCCGCCTGCCGAGGCACGAAAGCGAATGGAAAACTCACGGGTTCAAACAGGCCGCGCTCCGTGGCATACCGAAAGATGCGAGCAAGCAGACAAGCGAAACCCAAGCCATGATTCATATACCTGCGAACAGTGGCAGCCGCAGCAGGTGGAATCTGCTCCATGGAAAAGCAAGGATAGTACCCGAAGGAGCATCACCACTGGTACTAGCAGCACCACCGCTATGAGCAGGAGCAGTAGCCGTAAGGGAAACAGGAGCAGCAGCAACATGCAGGAGCAAGGGTTGCGTCTAGAGTAAGGCACCACGTCTGGGGAAAAGGCAGTGGGAAGCTAGCACAGGGGTTGCAAAAAACTAAAATGGCATCAGCGATGGCAGAAATAGCCAGGAAATAATAAAGGAAAGAGACTGAGCGTCTATTCAACCAACCGGAGGTGTGCCAACTCGTGGAAGAATATTCCGAGCTGCGTTGGCAGCTGCAGTAACTGCTGAGGCTTCTGTAACTGCCGCATGCGAATTCGGATGCAGTACGACCACCTGGTGGTGGCGGTGCTGCTGCTTGCAGCTTCGGCTGCTGGGCGCGCTTGCGGATCGGTGTTGCTGCGGTTCCTACTGCGGCCCTGGAGCTGTAGCTCATCAAGTCGCTCTTTTCTGCAGACACACCACATGACGTTGCCTACCCATCCCTTCAACATAACAGCAGCGCTGTTCATTGAGTCCGGCATTCCTCCTCTCAGTACAAATGCATTCAGAGGCTCCAACCAGCAGCAACAACAAGCGGCGGGGGTCTTTCGTGTGGCAGGATAGCAGGCGGGCAAAGGCAAGCAGACATCAGCTGCAGTGCTCTACTTAGGGCAAGCTCAAGCTGAAAAAGGCTCAGGCAACACTTGCATGCTGTTTAGGGGCTTCCGAATGACTGATCCCGCCTTCCGGTGCAGCGGGTGTTGTTCTGCCAAGAAGAAATAACTGCACTCGCGAGAAAAACAAAAGACAGATAGTCAAATGCGTGTCTTCCTGCTGCGCCTTTCGGTTAGTGCTAGCAAATTGAGCTACCCTGGACTAAATACAAACGCAAGCATAGAGACGGTGTCACAAATGGGGAAGAGAAAGGAGCACAGGCAAAAGTGGTATAGGAAAAGTAGGGTTCAAATGTGAAAAATGGAAGCAGAACAGAAAAGGCACAGGGGTAACAAGGAAGTCCTCCACCGCAAACCATTAGTCTTAAGCCCTACACCCTAAACACAAGAGGGTGGGCGCTAAAACCGCACGAACGACGAACTATACATCCTGGGAAGGAATCCTATGCACGAAATCCACAACCGTCTGTGCAAAATACGTGAGCTTCAGCTAAAGCACCAGGATATCTTAACCCTTTCCCTTGAACTGTAAGCCCATACTATTCGCTATATGCTATGCACTACGCCCAAGCTCCAAACCCCAAACTCTAAACTCTCAGGCTCACCGAAAGCCGAATTCCCTGCAGAGGGGAATACCGTATTCGCAGTGGAGTCTATGAATTGAAGCAGCAACCTCTCCTCTGTTTTTTAATTCCACTGTAACCCCATTCACCTGCGCACACTCCAAGCCCCGTACCCCACACCGTAAACCCTGTACCCTGTACCCCAAACCCTAAAGTATAAGGCCTGGACCTAATATCGCAAGATATAAGCCCAGGCAGGTGGCAATGCAGTTCCCAAAGCCCTAGCTGGTCCGCGGCTGCGCAACGAAAACCTTGAACCCGGGGTCACAACCTTAACAGTCAACCCTACGTCCCATCCCCTACACCCTCGCCTTTGCAGATTTGAAGGTGTAGTAAGACCCCTCATCGAGCCGGCATTTCCTTGCAACTTTTTCTGCTCAGAAGGTACACCCCAGACATGGAGACAGAAGACACGCGTAGCGGAGAAGGCACAAAGAGATGAAACCCATAAAAAATGAAAGCAGACACCAGCACACATGAGGTGATTTGCATGGGACACTGAACAACCCTTCAAATGCCCTTCTGAACTCTGTTTGTGGCTCTCTTTCCTATATATGAACCGTCTCCTTGCCTCCCTGAATCCTAAGCTTTCTGTCTCTGACACATACTCCACCTATCACTGCACCATCCAGATGCATGGTCGCATACGGAGTGGCTGGGGATCTGCTGCAGTCAAGTTAACTGGTTGTCGCTGCTGTGTCGGAGCCTTTAGCTTTTGCTGCAGCCTCTGTTGCTGCTGGCGTTGCAACTGCTTCTCCTGCATCCGAGCTCGGGCCAAGCGAACCTCCTCTTCGGCCCCCCTCATCGCTCTTGCAGCTATTGCAAGCACCTCGGGCGGCAGGTCCGGCGTGTGGCTTTTGCTGCTGTTGTTGCTAATGCTGACGCCAGTTAGGTACTCTGCAGCTCTAGGAGAGAGACCGTATGGCCCTGCTTCAGCTGTAGGGTTAGGCAGCAAGGGTGAAGCAGCAGAAGCCGCAACAGAGAGGAAGCTGTTCGGATGCTCATCCGGTTGTTCGAGACGTTGCTCTGTCCGTTGTTGTCTTTGCTCTTCTTGTTGTTGCTGTTCCTCCCATTGAGTCTGGAGACAAGCTGTAGTGGGTTGTGGAGAGGGCGTGCAGGAGGGGGTTGCACCAACTGACTGCTGCTGCTGGTATGTGCTGCTACTGCTGCTGTTGCCGCTACTACTGCTGGTTTTGCCACCGCTTGCGCTTGCCATGTAGAGACTTTTTGCAGGGGGCAGTGAGTGTCGGCTGCTTTTGGTGAGGGGAAAAGACCGCAGGCGGTGCTGTTGGCTGCTGCAGCCGCTGCTGCTGTTGCTGTTGCTGCTGCAGCTGCTGGCAGTCAAGGAGGCCCTGCTAGGAAGGCGCAACCCGGATATCCCAAGTTCAACGCAACTGCCGCTGTTGCGGCTACTGCTTATGTTACTGGGAATCAGGGTACCTCCACTGGGCAAGGCAGTCATGCTACTGCGGGCCTTTAACGAAAGGTTCCCGCGCAGCAGCTGGTGCGGGGGCTGCACTTGGGG
The DNA here is from genome assembly GCF_000499425.1 of Eimeria acervulina. NCBI lineage: Eukaryota > Apicomplexa > Conoidasida > Eucoccidiorida > Eimeriidae > Eimeria > Eimeria acervulina. The sequence goes on along the minus strand of NW_013550063.1, from coordinate 84,324 downwards.
TCCCCAACTCCATCGTAGGTGCCAGCGGCTTCCTAAAGAGGAGACAAAGCGTTTGAGTTGGGGAGAAGGCCCCCCATGTGGGGGTTTCTCTCTCTGAGACCCCACAGGCAGGGTAAGCGATCCCTCGGACATGGGGTCAGAGGCGCAAGAGTTGCTGCGGGGCTGTTTGCTACATACTGGGGCATATGCACACTTAAAATACTAGTGTGCGAGCATGTCGGCTGGGAGTTGCGATAAGAGGGCGAAGAAAAAGTCAAAGCATTACTGTCCGAACAACAGCGCCGTGGGCGCCTTCGCGACTAGCACTAGGGTATAGGCTTCAGGGTTTAGGCTTCAGTGAAGTTTGCGGTCTAGATTTTCAGGGGTGTCTGCACAGGCGTCGGCCCCACACGGGCTGTCGAGTGAATGGGCTAGGCGCCGGTAAGCCTAAACGCTGAGCAGTGAACGCTAAACTCCCGAATAAGCTTGCGACACATGAACACCCTGTGCACCAAGGTCTCCGAAAGAGCAAAGAAGCTAAAGAGGAAAAAAAGCAATGTGTAACCGATGAACTGTCTTGAGCGATGAGCAGGCTAAAGGGAACGACCGTGTCGAGGGTCACTCAGTCAGTGTGACTGGATGAGTAGCCTTGGCGGCTGGGGCGTCAGGATGGGGAAGGGACAAAAAAACCAAGTGAAAAGAAAATGAAGCTAAAAAATTCATCCAAAGAGAGGCGCGCATGCGCTGCTGCTGCAGCAGCAGTCACTGCATCACCAGCAAGACTCTTCTGGCTAGCTGTGAGGCCCTCTTCCGAGCATCGAAAGCAAGGGCTCTCTTCTGACAGGGACTCCAGTTGGAATGTGCAGGCAACAAGACACAACAGATACAACTTACCAGATACGGAGGCAGAGGAAAAGGCAGCAGAACAAATCCCGTAATTAGAGGAGGGAGTTCAGCGAATCCCGCCCGGCACGAGTAGCCGTACAAATGCCTGAACGAAGCAGCAGCAGCAGCTGCTGCTGCTTGCCTGCTCAAATGACAATCGGGGCAATAAAAAGGGGTAAAAACGCAAGGCCGAGGGCACTTGCGTTGCCCATCGGCGCGAATAGCCAGGATCGTTGATTCCGCGCTGCCAGTGGATCCCCACGGGTCCCCGTGGGGCCAGGTGGGGCCTCCGGGGCACTCCGGAGGCTCCTACGGGCCTTTAACACACTGTAAGGCAGCCGGTGCATGTCTAAGCTGTGATTCTTCTCTATTCATCTAAAATTAGTGCCTTTTTGCCCCAATCAAGCCAGGGGGGACTAGCAGTTCAGGCCATGCAACAAGTGCTCACTACTAGCAGCGGACCTTTGTGAATTGCAATAGCGTCAAAATACTTGAGGCAGGGGTCCCCCAACAGGCAGCACAAATCCTCGCCAGTCTCCAGAGGTCCTGGGCACACCGGCAGAAGTTGCCGGGGCTGGTGCGGCAAGGAGGCAGCCTGCCTTGAGGTGCAGCAGTACTTGCTGCAGCACGTGTTGCAAGGTACCCCAAGATACATGCATGACAAGTCCCCCTTGGACCTCAGTAGCCAACCCTGAGCACAGACGGAAATACATCGGCCAACTCCAGACAGGTGATGTTACTTCGGCGCCGCACCTCCACCCCCGAACAACACGCGCCCCTGTGTTCCTGGGTGCCCAACAAATAATTGGTGCACCAAGGGAGAAGATGGAAGAATTTAGAGGGGCCATATCCGCGGACAAAAAAGGAAAATAATAATGACGAAGGAACAAGGCAAGCGTCGTCTGCCGCTGCTGCTGACTTGTGCTGCTGCTGCTGACCGGCAACTCACTTTGGCCTGTACGGGCAGTGGTGTGGGCATTGGTGAAGTAAGACTCTGGGTTGGGAGCAGTTGTTTAGTGTGGGCATCCATACCTAATGAAAAATACTGCAGTGAACCGCTGCTGACGCACAACACCAATGCGTACGTGAGACAGGGATCCGGCCAGCCCCAAAAGGAAGTCCAGCCCCGTGATATGGAGAAAAAGTCTTGGCGGCCGTTGCGCGGAGCTAGCCAAAGGTTGAAGGTGGCCGCAGCGAGAAGAACAAGTACTCGAAAGCTGTTAAGCAGGTTGTACCGTTTTAACTAAACCAATTTCGCACGAGGACGGACATCCCGAAACATTGATGAATCTTGGCTAAGGTAGAGTGGAAAATATTGAGCAATAGTGCTATTGCTGTGTTCAGTTTGACCGCCTCAACGCTGGAGATCCTCGGCGGCCTTCTTATGGACAACAGTAAGCAGTGTCACGAGTTTGAGCCAGATGGGGCCAAAAGCCCTCAACCGTTTGTCAGCAACGATGCATATCGTGAAACTATGCGGCTTCCAGGCGTGATTAGTTAATGATTGGGTTGCTCCGTCTGCTGTAACTGAAGTTAAACAAGGGTTGGGGCGGGCTTCTTTTGAGCCACTGTGACCTGCAGTATAGTCAAAATACTTTGGTAAGAGTTTTCCAAAAGCAACTCCATTTCCTTCCAGTCGTCAGGTGGTCTGAGTATGGCAACCGAAGGGCCTGAAGGTGGGTGAGAGGTGGTGGATTGAGACGAGTTGCAACGCATCTCGCTGCAACTAGCGTTACCAGGCAAATTCACGTGGAAGCGCAGTGAAGACACCCTCTCTGCATCTACTGACACTCTACACAATTGTTAAACCATTGCTTGGCCTCTATTGGGCAGCCTCCAACAGGCAAGGCACAGGTGCCAGCTTCGGATCGATCATACTCCCCCATATCTGGTCAGCAAACACTGAGATAGTCTTCAAGCACTGTTTTTGCTGGGGATATAGTGTGGGCCGGGCATGCTAAAAAACGACAGTTGCTACAGGGTGGCGATGCACCAAACAGCTGCTCTCCCGCGTGCCGGCGGGCAGTTCCTGATCAATTTCCATTACTCGAGTGGCACAAAATGCTGAGTCTTTGACAGTTATTCTAGGGAGATAAGCTTTTATTGGCAGATTCTGACCAGTCTCCACTATTCGAGTGGCGAAATGGCTAAATCTTCGGCAACACGGGAGAGATAACAGATGATATATCTTTTTTTGGGGAGAGCGCATTCACGGCTAACCATTGCTAATCACCAGGCCGATCAGATAATAAGTTGGTTTTGTCGGCTCGGGGTTGCCCTTCCTAACCATGCGGCGCTACCAAGTAAAACGAGTTCCCTTGGCCGCACCCGAGCATCGAGATGTGCTGCAGAAGAGTTGAGCCGATTTCACAGAAAGTTCCGCAAAAGCAGCTGGCCTTCCCTTCAGGTTCCAAACGCCCTGGGCAGAGCGGTATAGGGGTCAATGCGTGGAGAGCGAGGAGAGGGCCGGGAGCGCCTTGCCCGAGCCGCAACTCGCGCTAGAGGGCATCCCCAAATGCAACCATAATCAAGACCCCTTTCTGTGTATGCACTAGAATTGTAAGCAACTGCTAAGTTGCTTACCTATCATCCAGTTTCGAGCCTGAGTAGTAGAAGCACCAGGATCAACTTTAGACAACAGGCCCAGGCGGCTGTGTCCATGACGACTGGAAACTGAACTGCCTTTCGAAAACTTAAGCTTTTCTTACTTCGGTACAGCTCACCATAGTTCTCTGCTAAGCCCGAGGACTCTGCCTAGAACCGCCGTACATTAGAGGTACCACGTTCTACACATCCCCTGCTGCTTAGGTCCATAGAACGATTCGATATAAACTGGCAGGTTAGGTACTCGGCTGGATAAGTGTCAACAATGCCGTTTAATACGGACTATACCCGTTTTAGCCCCGGTGTCCACCCCGGCCGTACGACGAGTGCTGGGCCCGACGCCTCAGGAAGCCGGACGAGAGCGATTGAAACATTCCTAAACTATAGATTTGATATTATGGGTGGAAAGGATGAGGCTGTGATGCTTCATAATCCCTGCGGACTCATTGGTTAGGCGCAGGTTTGCGAGTAGCAGTCAACCCCGTAGCATGCAGCCGTGCGGGGAAGTGGCGGCCAGTGCCTTCTTGCTTAGGAAATGAACTCCCGGCTATCTTAATAGGCTGTCTAGTCTTTTAGTATATAATTTGGAAAATTGTCTTTGCCAATTAATCCCCCTTTTGATCTGGATATTCGCAGAGACTAGCCTATGCGCTCGTACGACAGGACGGGGCACTTCGTACAGTAGGCTCTGCTCTCGCTGTCCAGTGGTCATTGTGCAATGCCCCAAAAATGCCGGGGTTCTCCGTTTTTTATAGAGTCAAAATGTGTTTAGAAGTTGGCTGATGCATCCTTTCATGTAACATTGGGCATGTGGACCTATACCACTTGGTGGACAATATACAACGGACCGACAACCGCACACTCGAGCACACAACTGCTGCTGCGACAGCGCTGGTACTTTCCTTCGGCATAGGCGCCGCAAAATATTGTAAAATCATTTAGTAGGATAAGGGAGAGGAATAAGTAGCAGATTGAGATGGGTCAAGATTAGCAGTAATGGCAAGGACGCACCTCTCCCTTACTCATGCACAGCCCCGATGAGTGGCTCATTGCGCCAATGCGTCTTCTTGATCTTCCTTCCCTCCCCCAATCCTTACAACTACTCGTATTTAGTCAATTTTGTTGCACTTCCTGTCTATACTGGATTGACTACAACCCCATGACTACAACCCCACTCCGCAGTGTGCTGACAGGCGTAGAGACAGTGCTGCTAGACAGCACTGCTCTTGGAAGCACAAGAGGGGAGTTTGGAGGGTTTCCACGCCTCTTGATTCGTTCAGACAAGATCTGAATAATCAGGCCGGAGCTGCTGAGGTGGAGTAGATGACGTGCTAGTGCTGCATCACTTCACTCCTTGTGATATTTGGAGTGGAACCGTAGGTGCAGTCTATTTACCTCACGGTTGCCCATGCTGAGGGCTGCACTCTTGTGGTCGACGGGCTTTGTGTCATGGAGCGTCCATTCGAGGAGCAACTGGTTCCAACGATGATTAACGTAGATGCTTCGCGCAACTCCCTCATTCGCAGTGGGACGACATGTGGGTGAATCAGTGGGGATAAGGCTGTACTTCACAGCTACAATACGGCACATTTCGCAGAGGGTGGACGCTGGGGTCTTCAGAACTTATCGTACCCGAAGTTAGTGCCTTTGACTGCACAGACCTGCTTCAGAACAAGGCATGGAACAGCAATTGCAACGGAACAGTCAACTTGAAAGCGCTTTGGGTGCAATACCCAATTCACTCTTCCCTTTATAAGGGTTGAAAGCAAGCAAAAGATGCATGAAGACGAGACTTATTTCCTTGGCGGCGATGCTACTGCGGCGAATCATGTCCCCGCTGCCGTTCTTCTCAATGCTGATAGGGGACTGGGCCGCGGTTTTCTCCTCAAAAGGCTTCGGCCTTCTGTATGGCTGAGTCGAAGTGGACAGGTTGGGCCACTGGGGCTTACGTTTCCTGTAAAAAGACTAATTTTCGTTGCGGGGCTGGCAGTGGCTTTTATTATCCTGAAATGTGCTTTTGGATTGGGTGGCGCCAGTGCCCTACGCGGGCTTCGAAGATCGTTAGGAGAATCCGGGGGCCACTGGCATACGGTAGCATGTGGTGGCTATGAACGAGATCGTGGACCAGTAAAAAATGGAACTGGCATAGATGAATCTGAGCCAGAAGGTGTGACGCATAGCAGAGTTAACGACGTATTCGACCAGTTGGAAGAACTCCAACGCATATGCGCAGCTCTTTCTGTAGGGCGGGGGATTCAATTGCAAACGCAGATCGCTTGCTTCTACTTGCTCGTCAGTTCCCAAGAGCTTGCCGCGGTTTCCGCGATGCTGCCACCCCATCTGGAGACGCGCAGAGTGCAACTCACAAATTCGGGCTCCAGTATGGCCAGCCGCATCCTCCGAAAATATCCTGCTTTCGCAGTCGGCGACAACGCATTTCGGCGAATCAGGAAGCTACTCGAGTTAAACAACCAGCTGTGCAAACTCCCTGATAGATGCACTCTAGGGAGTACGCAGTGCAGGACCAGGCTGCAGCATCTCGGCAGGCTCCAACTTGTGTTCTTGAGTATTATACTTACCCGACTAGAAGGACTGCTCGAATTAGCAAACCAGGGCAGGAGGCCAACCGATCAGGGAGTGTCGGAAGTGCTATCCTCAATGGCTGGGTTGCGACATACACGTCGAGTTCAGATTCTTGTTGATCATGGTCTCGGCCCGTGGGTGGCCGCGTACCTGCGATTGGCGAGCCCTAAACACATCGTGGCAAGAGCAAGAGAACGTCAGATCCTTCTAAATAATAGTTTGACACCCGTCGATGTGCTCGTCAGACAGTTGGAAGAGGCGTCTGCTCACACCGTAGACGCAACAGAACGGCCAAGGCAGCGGATTTCTGTTGGTGTGGGTGCTCCGCGTTGGGACGCTACCGCGCCAGAGTGGCGGCAAATCGCAAGGCCTGGTGTCACGTCCCTTCCGTACCCGGCTCCGATTGCAACTACCAGCTCCGCTGTGCCCCGACGTTCATCCGATATGCTGCGAGATAGTGATTTAAGCCTTGGGGAAGAGGGTGGTTCGAATGCCACACTTCCTCCCCATCACCCTATTTTTGTCCATCCCCCACGAGCGACTTTTTTTGGCCCTTCAAGTCAACCTCTGCCGGAGCCTTCAGGGCGCAGAGACGGGCAGCGTTCTGTCAACCCTTCAAGTTCCTGGTATCCCCCTCGCCAAAGCGTAGTGCATTTCCAAGCAATGCAACCAGCATCAGGTCCTGCAACGGGAACTCAGTCGTTCGCGCCTTTGGGCACCGTACAGTCTGCACCTGACCTGAGCAAGACTGTAAACAGGGGGTTGGTGGACTGCTGGCCAACAAATTCGGGTGAAAGAGTGCCCCGGTTAAGTGCCTTTTCCGTCGTAGCGCAGGGTGAGCAGGAGCCATATGGTACCACTCAACCTCTGGACAGCGGGCACATGCTGCTGAGCGAAGATGCAACATCTGCGCTGAACCTGCAGCTTCCACGATATTCCCATCTACTGCAGGAGGATATGGAACCCGTTAGCACCTCCAACCTGCTCTTCGCAGACACAGAATTAGGGGCTGGCACTTTTGGGTCCCCTGCGTCACGGGGTGGTGCAGGGGATGGTTTGTTGGGAGGGCATTTGAGTGCCCTCCAAACTGAGCGAAAACATCCCGAATGAAGCATGCAAACGGTGGAGTTTGGTTTTTTCCGGGGAACACTATCTTCTGAACCGCCGTATCAAAGCTGGCCTGAAGATTGGTCTGTCACACCAAAGTGAATTGAAGAGACAAGAGCGCTTTGGTGAATCGAGGGGGAAACATTCTGTATGGCAGGGCAACAGAGAGCCACATGTGCAAGTAAACAGTGTGCTCCAGGCGGTGTTGAAGGCGCTACTCCTGCATTGATAGCAACGAGCTGCTGAGCTCAAGGTGCTGTCAAGACAGCAATATTTGTGGAGAAGGGAGTAGTGGACAATACATTTGTTGCGACGCGCAAGGATCCTAGTCTGTGTGTCCTGCGGCGTGGGTGCACGTTACAGCCAACCTTGGATAGGCACTCCAGTGTCTTCCGACAGTAATGAAGGGTGGCTTTGACTCATGTCGTCCCCTGGTAAGTTTCTGTTTTTCTGGTTGGACGCATCAAGTGATTGAAGCACTCTGATTGAAAAGTAGAATAGCACAGAATCTGCATTCCCTACCATCAGCCTGAATATCACAAAGGTAATCTGGTCGCAAGAGCAAGCGAGGACGCAGTTGTGTGTACTAGGAAGAACGCATCATATCAATTCTCGTAGTCATTGGAGTTTGTGCGAATGCATTAAATTGGCGCAATAGTGGGTACGCTTCGTATCCATTTATCATATTAGCGAAGTGGAATTTCAGTGAGGAGATGGACCGCATAGCGCCATGTATGGGGATGCTCCTGCCCAGTTCTGTTGCCGACACCTGGGGTGCACTCTGCCTTGCCTACAGCCAATGGCGTTGCTTTCTAACGACAGCTCCACTGTATCTCGTCGCTCTAAATATAAAGCTACTGGGGGGTCCCTGGGCCTACGGGAGTGCGCCAGAGCGTTCGCTTAGAAAGTGCACAGGAGGCATGAAGCCACCCGATCCGCGGTGGCTTTCACCTTCGTAGAAATGCAGGTACTAACCTCTGAAGCCTATTGGCAGAAATGCTTGAGTGAGCAAAAATATACATGAAACACTTCATCACATGACGCGACTTCGGTCAACTTTGAAAGTTGATCGAACCATTTCGTCCTCTAACCAGCAGCATCAGCATGCAACAGCGTTGAGTAGTTGCTGTCGATGAACGAGCATCACCCTTCATTTGCAGTCTGATGAAGGCATTACAACTGCCGAGATTGTCCTTTTCTGGGAAGCCGTGCTTAGGTATTGTCAGCACCTTGCATGAGCAATATTATTCTACACAAATCCAGCGCGTCTTCGGGTCTTCCGCGCAGCACCTGCGCCGTTTAGGGAACTGGTTCAAAGTTAAACTAGGTTCCCCCTACGGACGAATTTATATTTTTTTTACACTGTTTGCGGTTTGAAATACAGCTTGTTCCCAAGGCGATTCCTAGCCAACAGTTATGGGCCCGTCTCTTTCCTCATTTGCCGGCGAAGGGTTGACCCTCAGACCGAAGTCTACGCATCTTTTTTTATGTTCCGGCCTTTAAACTATTATTCGCCATTTCTTGCATCTATGTGCAACGGAATGTGTGGCCTTGGTGCCTACAGGAAGGAAACTAGCGAGCCCAACCAGGAAGTGTGATACTGCACGATCGACAACGTTGCAGCTTCGCTGCTTCCATCCCCTTAGCTGAGGGCTAAAAATACACGCCGCGGTTTAATTATATATGGCCATGCGCAAGCTGTTCTTGGGGACTTGCTCAAACCGGTTTTGTCACTGTTTAAGCCTTGCCTTGCCTGCTCGGGAATATCGCCGTCATCGAGGTGGCCCGTGAGGGGATAGCCGTTGGAAGCAACACAGCTAAGATGGGGAGAATCCTGACATAATTTCTACAATTGTAGAATTAGGTGACTCAACTTCTCTCTTTCCTGCGTCCCAGGGGAGAGAGAAATGGGTTGGTTTATCGCGACGGCACTCGGCGGTCTGCAATGCTTCAAGACTGCTTTTTCCCCGGGGTTTGCTGATCCCCGCAGCTGACCAAATAGATAAAACGATTAATTAGAGAAGGAAGGCACGAAATGTATTTTGCTTACATTGTTGGGGGCACGAAACAGATAAGTGAAGCGGCGGTGCCTTGCGGCCGGCGGTCGGCACTGTACATGGCCGCGCGTTCGCTCGCACGACAACGACTGCTGTGTGAGAATTTCTTAGCCAGATGAAACCCTGCAATTAATATGTATTATTGTGATACGAAGATTATAATTAATGTAAAGCTCACGGAGGGTGTATTGGTGGAGGATCAGTTGACTGTGTATCCCAACCATACCCGCCCGCCTACCCGCCTCCGGTCGCAAGACCTCAACCTACCTGCTGCTGCCGCAAGGTACTGCAAGGCTCAAGCTGGCGCCTAGAGTTTGCGTATTTCGTCATTCATCTCAAATACTATGTCTGATTGTTTTTTGTGTTTTCTCGTTGAGTAATTCATGTTTCCATTTGTGCGTGGCTTTAGGACCTCCGGCTGGCTGGACCTCAAGCACTTGTTCTGGCCGAGCAAGCTTTCACTGAGTCATCTTCTGTGGCCCTGTGTTGGTTGACTTGCCCGTACATCTTCCAGCTTACACTTTAATCTTCTCTTTATTGTTATACTTTTCTCTTTGCCTCCTTTTCTTGTATTCGCCATGGAGGTTCCCGGAGTGAGAACTCGCCTGTCTTCGGCCTCCGCAGACTTCGACCTCGAAACTGCATCCGGGAAATCATATTCCCATGACGAACCGAAAGAGAGGACTCCACTTGATTATCTTAAAAAGGTAAGCTGAAAATTCATTCAGTCGCCCGTTTTGGCCTTGCCTTGCTTGACGGTGTATAGCGCCGTAAGCGCCGTCGTGGTGGTCAGCGCACAGGATGGCCATTAGAGGCGGACTGGTGGCGAACCCTGCCCTAATTCGTACGCTCATAAAATCATTTGGCCACAGTCCTCTCTCTCCCGTGTCTCAGGCTAGCCGCCTTTGGCTTGCGCTCGCAGCGCTGGTGCTCCTCGTGTTTTTTTGCCTCTCGTCGTCGGTGTTCAACCGCTCGCCTAGCAGCTCCCAGCAGTATAACCTCCACCAAACAGCTTCTTCTGATAATTTGGGGACGGGACCCTCTCTTGTAGGTCAGCGCATGACCACCTTGGGCCGTGTGCACTCGCCGTTGGCAGTCCCTCCGCACTCCCACAACACCCGACACCTTCCTCATCACCATGCAGCACAAGCAGCAGCACGAACAAAATACAGCAATGACGTGATAGGAGAGGAGCAGCAGGGAGAGCAGGAGCAATGGGATGAGGAGGAGACAGACGACGGAGACCTCGAGTACGCAGAAGAGGAAGAAGAGTCACACTCAGACGGCGAATATCTAACAGAAGCCCATCTCGAAAACCTTCATAGTGAAGATGTCGATGAAGGGAAGCAACACCCAGACGAACCCGAATACATCGACATATGGGTGAGCGTCAAGAGCAAATTATGCCTATCTCGAGCATCAGTTGCAGTATGAACAGCGCCGACAGCGCACTCTTTCATGTAGCAAACGAATTAGATCGGACTTTCCCCTCCAGGTAAAAAACTTCGTATACGTTTACCCTGAAACAATGCACCACACTACTATCGCATATCGTTGTCACTGGTTTTCTTTTGCTGCACCCGCATAGGACGGAGTGTCCCACGAAGACCTGCATCTCTCGGAGGGTGTGCCTGGGTTGAAAACGCCCCTATATCGCCTCCCATTTGTTGACGGACAGCATAACGACACACATATTATCGGCGTACATACGAAGAAGGTCTATTTACCCCGCTTTCTAAGCGTCAGCGGAGGAAAGAGACTTCCAGCAATTTCCGGCACCTATAAGATGTACATGATCAAAGACGGGAGGCCCAAGCCGCACCTCAACCACGGCAGACTCATTTGGCAAAAGGTGGGCATACCGTTGTGTTAAGAAAGCCTAAGCCATACCTAATGATCCACTCAGGGAGACAGGAAATAGTTCCACCACAGAGACAGGCGGCACCTTTGCAAATGTTCCTATTATCTCCCCTGACTTTGCATCTCTCTGCTTTATCGTATATTATATACACTCGAATGCACATCAAGTTGCTCTTTTACTGGAAATTTGCATTTAGGAGGGGCAGGATTCATCAATTTTTTTGTACTACGATCACATGCACCACACTTGGGTGTTCAACAACGAGCTGGACTTGAGCAGGCCACAGCCTTTGGCGTTCCTTGCCCATGGCGCCATTTTACCCATTAGCAGGAGAAACGACCGAACTTTCAGAAAGTACGGGGCCCCGAAAAGCGTACACTGGATAGTAAGAGACGCGTCAAGTGGAAGCTCTAGACCAGACGGCACCGTCAAAGTTGACGGTAAGAGCATCCAACTGCACGTAAACCCAGGGACGCCTGTTCAGTTGATATAGGCAGACGCCATGCACTTCTTTGTACCCAGACGCATGCGGGAAGGTTTCACTGAGCGGAAAATGGCGCAGGCATGACACCAACAGAGAGAGAGAACTCTGGAATGACCCCTATCTGCAAAGATGATTTAAGACCACTCCTTGTCATTCTCGCGTTTGATTTTGCGGTTGGTTTCGGTTTCAATATTCTCTTAAGATTGAATTGAAAGGGGCAGCAATTATGGTGTTTTTGCCTGCCTGCCCTCAGCCGACCCACGACGCAGCGGAGACGAAGACCTGCAAACGCTTCTGCTGCAGAAGGTGTACCATGCACCTGAAGATGGGTCTCTTGATGGTGAGGGGGAAGTTGACGACTTTGAACTCTTTGAAGAGGAGCACGAAGAGGAGGAGGACGAAGAGGAGGAGCTGCCTCTAGATGAACACGGCGAGCCCATTGCCCTGCCCTTGGGGGCCCGTAGCTTCCAGCAGTTCATTACGCACTTGAAGACAAATGTCTATCACACATTTGACTCATTACATCCGCGGTATGATCACCAAGAAATACTCAAGGATCCCGTCACGTTCGTCGAAGCCAACGCTCATCCGGACTTAGTGGGACCCGAAAGGCTTGACGGTTACTCCCACGACCCTGTCCCCCACCCACTAAGGAAGTCGATTCACAACGAAGAGCACTGAGCTCGTAGCTCGCTCGGTATATAGCTGCGCAAAGTATGCCTGTTAGCTTCAGCGAAGCCCCAGCAGGCTGCTGCATTTGGCGCAGTGCTTTTACATCCACTGCCTCTTAGGCTGGGGACTACTTTATTCAGGCCCCCACACCCCGGAACGGAAATCTGTTTTGCTAGCGGTTGGGAGTCTTAGTGATTTGAATCTCATTCAGATGGGATCGTTTCAAATTTTGGTTTTAAATGCAACACTTGCGGTGCAGTACTCTAAGATTTGGCCTTTGCACGTCACTGAATGGATACAGCGAAGCACGGCATAACTTAGAACAACCAAACGAATTCAGATTGAAAGTTCCAGCTTCCGTAGCTAGCATGGCAAAAGCCACGGACGCAACAAGCCGCCAGCTGGCAACCTACCCGAACACCTAGCAGCAAAACGAATGACTTCCCTTGTCAATTTGTTCTTTTGGTGGGCCGTAAAAAATCCTAGCAGTCCACTACTGAAACGCTTCCTCTGGTTAAGCAGCTAGTTAGCTAAATAAATTTAGCAGCAAGCCGAGCCTGCTAGAGTGATATGTTTACTGCAGGTGCGGCTGAGCCCTCTTCGTCCAAGAGGAAGCATAAGAACAGCAGCTATGTTACTACTGTTGCTGCTGCCGCAGTTCCTTACATCCTGAACGAGACATCAACAGTGATGTGACCATCCCTAGCAGCTTCTGTAGCGCTGCTTCGTTAGATAAAGGAAGGGCCCTCGCATAGGGGTCATTCCGATGGTCCGGGGTCGACTTGTTGCTGGCACTCTGGTTATGTACTTGCTGTTGCTGCTGGTTTTGTTGGCTTTGCTTCTGTCTACGCTGTTGAGGGCACGACAACCCCTTTCGGGGAGACTTAGTCGTTCGGGTGACCCTGCGAACACTTTCGGGGTTGGTGGGAACGGGTGACTCTGGGAAGGCAGCAGAGGGGACTCCTTGAAGCAGCAGTTCGTGCTGAAGATGGTTGTGCAGATGCTGTCGCATCAGATCACGCTGCTGCAGCATGGTTGTATGCACAGGAGCTCGGCTTCCATCGTGCTCCATAGGAAGGCACAGCAACGGCCTCACCGCCGATCCTCCTAGAGCCCCAAGGGATCCTGGGACCCAAGGGACTCCAGTTTTGGTTGCTGGTCCTGTAGTTCCAGGCCCAGTAGATCCCCAATAGCCCGTCAGTAAGCCGCACTGGTCAAGCTGCTGAAAGGGTCCAGCCGCGATTGGGGGGCCTCGCGGGGTGGGTAGGAGAGGCGGCCCCGAGGGTGTAACCCTGGGCAGGGGCAGAAGGGGCCCCGCATTAGCAAATCCATCCCAGGAGCTCCCCACACAGCCGGACTGCTGTGTCCTCTTTGGCTGTTCCTGTGGGCCTCGCCGGTGCTGTAGAGGACCCTCTTGCCGACGAGGGAGAGGTGGAGGGGGAGGCGCAAAGAGAAAGTCATGATGTGGGCGCCTGGGAAAACAAGGGGCCACTGCTGTTCCCAAAACTGGGGATGAGAAAGCAGGAGGGATAGCTACTCCCCCCGTAGCAGGGGAAGCGCTGGGAGAGAATGGTATCGATGGCTCATCTTGACTGCGTTGTAGCTGTTGCTGCTGTAACATTAGGTTAAAAGCCTTGTACGGCGGCTGCAGCAGCAGAGACTGCCTCCTGAGACCCAGCATAACGGATGGAGAATATTGGCACTTCCTTGGAAAGGCTTCTACCACCGCTTTCGCTGGAGCCGCACTTCTCGCGGGAGCCGACTGCGACCGAGGCCTCCACGGTGTGCCTTGCAGTACCTGATGCTGCTTTTGGTGATGCTTGTTTTGTTGCTGTTGCCTGCTTTCTTCCTCTTGCAAGGCAGGAAATGCATCCCACGAATACCCTGGAATCGCCACAAGTGGAGCCCTCTGCATGGTAGCGGATGACGACTTTTTGCATCTCTGCTGCTTTCCCGCACACTGGGCGGCTCCAGGCGGGTGTTTGGGGCTCCCTTGGGGGCCAACACGAGACCCCTCAAACGCCTCTAGAGTCTGTAGGGGACTGGTGGAGGCAATTTCCTTAGCTCCTTCCGTTGCTGTGCTTGGTCCTGCTGGTGCATGTGGCGCGTCTGCCACTGCCACTGCTGCTGGTGCGGTTTGGCCTTCAAGAGAACCCTCTGCACTTAGGGTGGATTTGAGGGCACTGTATCCCAAAAACGTCCTCGACGCTGGAAGGGGAGCTCTTGGAACAAAGGGGGCAGCGTAGGGGTTAAGGGTTTTCGTTCTGCAAGTACACGATGGCGCAGTGAAATAACAGGATATGCAAGGGGGAAGCATACTAGGAGAGCCATGCAGACTAACCTCATAATGACAGAATGACAAAATTCGATTTACTTAAGAGGGTATCTTGCTGCGCAGTTGGGGGATAGATTCCCGCACAAGGTCGTATCGTCCTCGCTGCAGGTAATTACATGTTGCACTAAACACTGCATGCACTACTATCAGAAGGTATGTGTCCCTGCATGCACCCCAAGGCCTTCCTGGAGAGATATTAAGCCTTTCTTATTCTGGACTTCGCGCTTAGAGTCTGCCCGCTAGGAGATGTACAGAGTAAGAACACATTATTGTTGAGAATGATGTTTGGCTTGTCTTGCCTCGGCTTTAAGCAGCGCTCTGAGCCCTCACCACAAACGGAGGCAGCCTGCAATGGAAACATAACATATCGAAGGGCAGGGTGGTTGGATGCCGTATGGAATGTGTGGTGGGCACTACTCTGAAGCAAGAGGCAGACAGTAGTTCGTTCATTATTTGAGAACCTGTAGGGGATTTTATACTTTAAATTGCTAGGTGTTAGGGCTCAGAGGGGCTTTTCAATGTTTACAGCGATGGTGGCCTCGGATGGGACGGTGGTGTCAAGGCCTAGAGTGGACCCTTCGCTGGGGCATTCGATTCCAGAAGCAATGCCAGCGGCGATCATATGGCCTTTTTCTTTTGCGGTGAACACAAACCGGCGGAAGGCACAGATAAGTGAGTGCCGCTCCCTGACGCCATCTTCCTGAGCGATTTAGAACACAATTTTCACAGTTAAGGGGCTCTGTGCAAAACACAAATACGACGAGGGAAGCCGAAAACCATCCTTCACACGGAGGGCCTTATGGTTTTGCTCTGAGGCCTTACTGTTGCCGAAGGAAGTGCACCTATTGTTTTTGCTTTCTAGTGCGCGTTTACATGATTGGCTATATGCACAATCCAACTGCTGGCTAGCGCCGTGGCCCAAGGGAGAGCGCGATCAACGGACCCCCAGGAAGGCCCCGGCCAATAGGGATCTGCATGAGCCCTGTCTGCAGTGGCAGAGCCCCCTAATGCGGTGTTTGCAGGTGTTTTTGCTCTTGTCTTTGGCGTTGCCCTCGCTGCTGTGGCTGCCCCTTTAGATGCCCCATTCTCTCCAGCAGAAAACCCGCTGCGGAAAGCAATTCAACCAACAGAGTAAAGGGTAATTCAGAGAAGTCAGGCAGCCTCCCGGCATGTGCATTCCCTGAGTGATTCCTCGTGTTCTTTACTGTACAGGTGGTGATTTAGGGGCTACTGTGATTCTGCTGAGCTATGAATGCTACAACCCACCGCTGTTTCAGGGCGAAGAGAGGCAAAGAGTCAAGGAGTTTCTCGAACTGCTTGTGACCAGGTGCCTCCTTTACAGCAGCACAGAGGCATCCGTAGAGCCGAACTGAATACAGGAAAACAACAGCTATCTTAACCTGCTAGCTACAATCGAAGAATATGTGCATGCGCTCTCAGCGTCTAGTTGTCTTCAGGCGGAGCCTCACGGCGCCCGCAGCACACAGCAGTTGGGGCCTCTTCAGTCTCTTCAGTCATCTGAAAGCTTGGGTAGCCCCCTGAGCATCCCCTATCTGTTTTTTGCGTTCGCTAAATACCTATAGAGGCTGCAAGCAAGAAGCACACATGGTTGGTGACTGACTCGTATCAAAGTCGAAAGCCTTGAAGATACAGAGGACGTCATGCGCTAGTTGATTCTCCAGCGGCGCCCTCGGGTCAGCCTTAAAGCAAAGGAGGGATCCGCAAGAAGAAATGAGTTGAACAATGCAGGAGCCTGCCGCTGCAGGCTCTGCTGTCTGGCTTGTAGGGCTCGCAACCGCCGATGAGGAGTACCCTGCCGGCAGCGTTTCGCCTAACTTGCCGCGTC
Source organism: Eimeria acervulina (assembly GCF_000499425.1). NCBI lineage: Eukaryota > Apicomplexa > Conoidasida > Eucoccidiorida > Eimeriidae > Eimeria > Eimeria acervulina. The sequence continues at coordinate 67,911 of NW_013550063.1, read as the reverse complement.
GGGCGGCCTCCTCCGGGGCAGCTAAGCCGCTTGATGCTCCCCACTCTGCACAGAATGAGACCGTTGAGCTCGACAAACAGACCTGAAGCGGCCGGAGCGGAGAGGCCTCCCTACGCGTTACACGTACGTGCAGCTTCGGGGGCCCTTGGCACTCTCTGATCAGGGGCAAATATAGCACAACGCTCTCCGGCTTGAGGCCAAGCGCTGGCCCTTCACGAGACCCTGGCTGCAGACCCACTGTTACCGAAAGGCCGCGGACTAAAAGATCTTCCAGAAGGCTATGCAGAGTTTTGTGGCTCTCGGGGCCTCGTGAGGCACGTGCAGCGCGGGCAGCCGGGGCGTGTCCGCTTTTGAGTGTCAGGTGAGCAACTCTCTTGACTGTTTCATGGACAGGCAGCTCGAAGTTTGGGGCCTTAAAGCCAAGACAGTCCACGGAAGGGGCCTTGGAGGGCCCCCGAATATAATGAAGCATTACGGTCCTATCGACACGCAGCACCGAAGAGGCTGTGCGTCTTTAAGTCTGTAGCAAGAGGCTCATATGCACCGTACGCGCTCTCCTGGAGCTACACCGTACTCAAACCTGTTGCCATCTGCTAGCCATGGGTATGCAGCACCGAGGGTCTACAACTGCCGTGGAAGAGTACCCGAGGAATTCCCAAAGGAAGACCCGTGTCTAGTGCTAATTCACGCTTGATATCGGCAAGGATGCCCTCTCAACATCAATATTAATACGTAGTCCACAGTACTATTGCTACAAAGGAGGACTGGGCGAATCTACCCGGCTACGGCCGAACGCTTGTGGGCGTTCACGGGGTACTTTTGGCTGCGAGAAAGCTCAGCGTAATGAGTTTTTTCGCCCCTTTCCCCTACTATTTACTGCAAATCAATGTTACTGGATTTCAGCAGAGAAGGGCGACTCAGCGCCAAAGGAGGAAAACGGCCCCACCGCTCGGTTGCACCCCGTCCCCTGAAGGCTGGCCGCGGCGATGCTCACTGAAACTTCTTGTGGGCAGTGAAACTTTCTAGGTAGCAGAAATATTTATTTAAGCTAACTGTAAACTGATAGAATAAAAATGGAGGCTAAATCATTTTGACTGAACTCCACCTTACTGCACAGATCGTCTCACACCAAAGCCCCGCCATACCACCGCCCGCAGTTCCGAGCAGCCACGGACAAGGACGCCACAGGACTCCTGCTTCACTACACATAAAAGCAAATTCGACTGTTACTTAACCCGAACTCATCAAATGTATTTCGCCTAAGAGAACTATTCCGCAACCGCCACCCCCACTGAATTTCCTCCACCAGACCGCCCCACAACTCTCTCCAGAGTGACCCCTGCTGCATAAACCTCGGGAGCAGCCCCTAAAGCAACTCCCAGGGTGGTTACCCCACCTGTAAATATATAGGGACTCAGCGGAGAAAGTATGCTGCTCCTGCAACTCTTGAGTCAACTCAACGCGGTGTCCGCACACACGGAACTGTCAACAAATATCCCCAAATTTCGCATTTGGTGCTGCACAACTTTCAATTTTCCGGCCTCCGAGTTCCTTCTGTAGTACACGTCGCAGTGCCAGGCCTGGATACAGCTTTCTGCGCATAGGCGAGAGCCTGCGGGTAGTATGCAAACAACGCACTTTGGCACACGGCACTCTTGACAACATGCTGCCTATTTCCTGTTATTTTACGTTTCGCACGAAATGGACCATGGACTGGGCTTCTCCGGGTACACCGAGACGATTCATGCACGAGATTCAGAACAAGGCTTTCTTAAACAGAGAGGCCCTATTTCGCCCTTGATACATACGAACATAGGTGCAAATGGGGAAACATTGACACAAAGGCATTCAGCCACATCCTCAGAAACAAAATCGGTGGATGGATATGGCCGGGCTGCAAATGTGAACCCTTCCCTATATATCACGTTAACATGTAAGGCATGACGTACATGCCCGACGGTAGCAAGCGCAGGGGCGCATTTGCCGTAACCCGAGTTTCGCTGCTCACCTGCACAGTGTCTGCACAAGTCCGCTGCAGCCGCCAGTCTGCGTTCAACTTTGTTGAGTCGCTGGTACAAACGGAGGCAAACGACAGCGGGGTTGCTGCTGCATTCCTTGCAGACGGGAGGAGGCGCTAAAACAGCTTCGCTCTTCGTCAGATCTGTAGTAGTTCCCATTCGCCTCCGACTCTGCAGCAACCCTTGTTGGTGAGGTGGCTCTTCTTCACTGCCGCTGCTGCTGGGGCTGGTGAAGCCTGACTGCAGCAGCTCCTGCACCAGTTTCCTACGGACAGTCGCTTCGTCAGCTTCTTCTGCGTTGGTGCGCATTTCTTTTTCCCGCTTGTTCGTTTGTGCAAGTCTTCTAACTTTCCTAGAGGTGGAGTGCAAAGAAAGCGGCCCCAACTCTCTACACCTGCTGCCACAGAATAAACACGAAGCACCTGCAAAAAAGCGTTGCAGCACCAGCCGTTCCCTGGCTGTGCCGCCCGCTGTTAGAGACCTTATTCCGAGCTGCTTCAACAAAGACTGCTGCTGCTGTTTCAGCAGCTGTTGCTGTTGCTGATGAGGCGCCAGCGTTGAACGGCAAGCCATCGCGGTCGTGAGTGGCTGCGCAGGCTTCGGCATGTCTCTGAACCACTGCAGCAGATCTGCACGCCCTGGAGGGGGCAACAGGGAGAAAAGCCTGTCAATAGCGGGAATGATTTGCTTGGTGATGTAGTAGCGGTAGTGAAGGTGCACAACTGGATGCTGTTCTTGCTGTTGTTGCTGTTGATGTTGTTGCAGCAAGTCTTCTTCTGGTTGCTGCAGCAGCGCTAAGGGCCTCATATAGGCATGCACCCTACCCCGCAACAGGGCCTGCAACTCCATGGGATCCCGGCGCCCCCCCCAAACATTGTCGGGGGACGTGGCGCAGTCGATGAGCCTCGACGTGCTCGCCTTGAGCCCAGTGCCTGCTGATCCTAGCGGCACGTCCGCGTCCCCTGCTACTTGGGAAAACACGAAGGGTACGCGCATGCCGTAGCAGTCAGTAGCGGCGGCTGCTCCTCCTCCCTGTCCCTGGTGATGCAGCCGCTCATACAAAACTTTAGCTTGAGGAGGGAGGGTTCCCGCAGGTGCCTCCCCCGTCTCCGCGCGGTATGTGCCTGAGACATGCTTTCATGCGTAAGTGCCACTGTAATGATCCCAAGTATATTCAGGAAAAACAACCTCTGGGGAGAGACACTTTAGACGTGCATATTTACACACGTAAGCCTAGAGACGCAGCCAACGCTTTTGTGCCTGCCTGTGCGCTATTCTGTATCAAGTAGCTTAGGCAGTTGATTTGACGCCTTTTGTTGCACCAGCATAACTGCATGCACTGACCTGCACAGAATGAAATGTACAAGGTCTGTTCCTTACCAAGTTTGGCCCTTCTATGAAAAATGTAATGTCGGATGGGTATTTGGCCTCGTAACATCTTACTCCACTGTCTGTACAGCTGAGAAGACAAACCACCCTACCACACTGCAAATGCGTTTGCTGAGCGGTTGCAAATACCAGCAGCTGCAACAGCAAGTTAAGCGTACATGCAGAGGCACACAATGATTACAGCAGATTCACATGCGTATTTTAGAATGCCCGGGGCGCGCTGTTGCCAGCGAGATTATTTCCAGTCCCCAATTCAACGAGGAACACATGCGGGCAAGCGTACCATAATAATGCGCAAATGCAACATTGATAAATGGTGCACTTGCCTATGCTATATATATATATATTTCCCTCCACGCACTCTCACAACGGTATCTACATTCGCGGTGAAGCCAGGGGAATGCTTAGACTTAAATTCACAAAGGCCGAAAAGATGACAGCAGCAGGACGAACCAGTTCCTTGACTTTGGAAAGGTCTCGCGTTTGGAAGAAGACACGCAAGCTTTTCTCCAACAGGGCCGATGTCAGAGGACACTGGTCTCTGCGGATGGTCTCTATGCCCTGCCATTGGTGGGCATACACAGGAAAGGACGAGTGGACTGAGTTCGGCAGTAAATACATAACGCGTTTCACGTATACCGACGCAAACACAAACAAGACCCTAGGACGCATAAACCTACCTTTGCGTCAAATGTCGGCGGCCCGCAGGGGGAGAAGTAGGCGTTGCCCACATATCTCTTTTTGGTAATCAGACAGCAAGGCAGATAGACCTGAGCACGGCGTACACCTTAACATTCATGCGATGTGCACACACTAAGCATTGTGTATGCCAACCCCTGAGGGATGCCGTCACATGCAAGCTACCACTGAATGCCCGCAGGCGTGCTGTCTTGGAGTTGATTTCTGAGCTGAGACAAGTTGAGACGCAAGGCTCCATTCGGGACACCATCAACATACACACAGTAATACAGCATGACTAACAACATATTCTACACCTCCAACGGACCGACTGCCGCATTTGGCGCCGGAACTACTGCCATTCGGGAGGGCAGCTGTAACCTGTAGGCTAACTAAGCTGGTGCTACCTTTTCGAGCTGCAGTGTAATGGGGGCCGGATTGCTCCTCGTGACAGCTTCTGCGATCTCCTTGCCAATGGCAAATGCAGCCTCCAACGACCGCCCCTTTAATAACACAAACATTGAGTCCGTGTCCCCGTAGAGCACGCGAGCGCCCCATCTGAAATGCGTTGCACAATACCATCAGCAACCACAGACACTCCTACTTTGTTGAGGCTTCTATACTCCATATCACAATGAAGATACGCCAAACAAACGTCCCACACATCCAAAAAGGGCAACTGATGTGCAGCAGCGACACTTGCAAAGCTCAACACAACTCCGCCAGATTTGCCATCACGCGAAAGGAATAAGCTTGTACAGTTCCTCCAATGAATACGGTTGAGCGGGAATTTGTTACGGCACAGAGCAACAGGCATAGCTTTTAGAGGTCGGCTGATGAATCTAAATACCCAAAGGTGCATCGGAGCTTGTACGTTTGCACATAACCTGAGATATTTGGCAGCTGTAGTCTTTGTGTGCAAATCAAACCTTGTGAATAAACTGTTCCCCTGCGCATGAGTGAATCGCTTTACGGAAAAGACACTTTTCCCCGTGCAGGATTCAACGCCTGTGAATATGGCTTTCTGCGCGACGTTTCACTCATGCGTGAATGGGACAGACTGTCCTATGCATGCGTTTCCTGTTTCCTTACTTTTGGGTTTGCTCGATGAGTTGCATGGCTCGGATCAAAGTGGCCCGTGCTGTCTCAACGATCGCATCCGCTACATCTGCGCAGGGCATCCGCCCGCTCACGTTTGCATTGGTGTATCTGCAGCGCTCAAAACAATTCACACAGTCTTGTAGCCACACCTAAACATCCGAAACCCTAATCCTAAACGGAATCACTGAGCTCCCCAAATTACCACTAGGGCCAAGACGCGCACAGTCATAATCCGCCAACGCATCTACCCAACAAGATTTGTTGGGTATACCTGTGCTACAAGCATGCGACGACGTATCAGTGTGTGCACGGCTTAGCAGGAAGAAGCAAAGCAAACGGGCGAATATGTCGGGAAAAAATGGGGTCCTAATTTTGCAGAAGCCCACAAGTGAAAGCGTGGGCATAAGGATAAATGCGTGAGCGCATTTCAGCTCCAGAATAAAAGCTACGTGTATTCATGCTAACCCTCTCCTATGTACGTGCATGCCTTTGCCCACACGCTTGCAGGCTCATGCGTGTGCAGGCACCCGTGTGGGAAATGGTACCCGTAAGTGACGTTAGCAATCATCTTCAGACCAAACTGGCGATATTCTAATTTCCTCAAGAGCGCCTGGTCCGCGAAGCCTCCTCCTGCATGACATCCCAGCAGGAGAGCCTCGGACGTAGTGATTTCTCCGCGTTGTCTACTACACTTCCGCATACAGCACGAACTCAGCCTTGCGTAAGGGCAGAATTGAGGCACAGGCATATTCTCCTCGTACATACGAGTATACTCGCTCATCCAGTGGTTAGCGGAGGGGCAATCAGGTACTGCCCCTCCGTTGTCACTGGAGATGGGAGCCTGCTCTTAGCAGGGGGAGTCCGTGACCTAGGGTGCTATGACATTCAGAAAAACCGATTACGGATTTTTGCAAGCAAATAAATACACCGCAAGTAGCTGCACTACTACCTAGACAACTACACACGAATGAATCGTGTGTGCTGTCTACAACTAGGCACCCTCGTTAGTGGCGCATCTACGCCGAGCTTTTAGCTGGGGCGTTACCTTTATATCGCTTGGCTGCCTGCTTCACCATGAGACGCGTCTGCAAGATGTCATTTAGGAGCGTCGGCAATATGCCCTGTCTCGCACGCACAACGGGAAGTCAAATGCCATGTATCCGGCGGTCAGCAGCAATTCAAAGTGCACACTCCACATCGTCCTGGGAACGGCGTTATGGAGGCTTTCCCTGCTTTGTAACATATCGCCCGCAGGCTAAAGCGACTTTTTAGTGTTTCGCTCTCAGGCATTAGGGTTCTATTCTGGATCCTCAGCTGTTAACTGTACACGTGCAAATATATATATGATAGCTGACCTGACGGACGCGGCGTGAAACGAAGATACAACCTCCTGGCAGTACCCTCATAGGATCTTCTCCAGGAGCCCCGGGGCTGGGCCACGATGACGCTGCGCACGCAAACTGACAAGGAGTTGGGCAATGTGGTTAGAAGACACGGCGTAGATATGCAGAAAATTTGTGCCGAACTTCCTTGATGTGGCGAAAACGCAAAACAGTGAAAGGCGTAGACGCGAGAAAAGAAAAAGGAAAGAGAAGAAAGGGAGGGATATTTCGTTCTCAAAAGAGATTCCAGAAGAACACGGAGGTATGCACGTAAAACTCAAACAGAAGGCGTGCCGAAGTATGCAGAGTTCACGAGCAGATGCCTGCAGTGTTGATACACAGGAAGCAGCAAATGCTCTCCCTTCCCTGTGCACACACGCAAGGGTGTCCTCACACCGCACCGGTGCACAGATGTTCCATTGTCGCAGCTTCCGGCTTACGTCCTGCATCAGTGGCTTCTGCATGCGCTTGCATGACTTGTGCGAAGATTTGGGGAGGCGCATGGACTGTCAACACACCCAACGTCTTCGTCTCAGACTCCAGAGGATCCACCTGATCGCAAACCCTGACGTGAACCGTGCTCCCACACCGTAAGTCCTAAACCCAAACACCGTACGCCTCGGTGCGAGCGCGTCCAACATATCCCACACCTAAATTATTCGCTCCAAGCTCTTGTGCAACATCTTGGAGTATCGTCGACGTTATTTACTGCTAGACGAAAAGCTGACCTCAACAGAGCCTAGACATGTGGAATAGCAAATGTTGTTAGCAATTACAATGGAGGGGTAGAGCGAAAGAAAGTCCAACACCAAAACCGGAGAAAAATAAAACCCTGAGAGAGGCTCAAGAACCAAAGGCACCCCGACAGTGGCCGGTTGCTCCGAGACCTGCAGAGCAAACAAGTCCTCACGCTTAGCCCCATGCGAACCGCTCCTCTAAGATAGGTCTGTTCTGGAACCAAACACTGAACACTCGTCTAAACCGTACCCAAACCAAATTCAAATTTGGCTATTCTTCAGCCAAATATCAACCCCGCTGCAAACCTCTACTGCGCAGTACCATGAATTACAGCTCTGTTGTGTCAAAACCCGAAACAACCAACGAGTATGCTACAAGCCACTGAAATGATTCGCTGTATTCATCAGGTGGATGATCCGTGCCTGTTGTTTGGATGGAGAGACAAGGACGCAGTTAAGCCTTTTGGTCGCCCTGAGGAGGATATTTTCCACTTTGAACTGACTGCCGCGTGTCAGGGCCGAATGCAGGGAGCAGCCGTAAAGCCTCGCGAGTTCGCATGTGCGGGGCAGCACTTCACTGCTGTCCACGAGGCGGAGACAGAGCCGCACCCTGTGTAGGAGAGAAGCAGATACGGGCAGACATATTGCCTCCAAATGCCGTGCTGGCTGTCGTACGCTACAAGCATACAGAAGCTACTTACAATGTAATCATATGCTTTGGTTGGCATACCTATTCATGACGTGTGACAATATATTGGCTATCGACTGAAGAGCCCACAAATCTCCCTTCTCCTGCTGCTGCTGCTGGATCAATTTCCTCCTTCGCGCCTGCTGTGCCTGCTGCCATATGGCTGCAATGATGGACGGGGGAATTGAGGGGGAGATGATCCCCAAAACATCTGCTGCAACCCCATTCAGGTCGGAATGTTGGAGCTTCATTTCCTTCTGTAGCACACGCCAGCCCTCAAGCACCAGACGGCCACACACGGCAGTGCTTCCTCGCACCCATCGTCTCCTTCGTCGCACGTCCGACCTCCCGCCAACCGCCGTGATCGCCCCAGGTGCCGAGGCGGCTCCAGCGGTTCCTGGAGTCCCTGCGGTCTTTCTAGGCTCAGCACCGCCCGCGCTGGGGGCCCCCGAGCAGGCGGGCGCAGAAGATATGTCATCCGCCCTGCGCAGCAAAGTAGAATGGGTTGAGTTTCCTACCTGCTATTCGTGGATGAGTCCCGTTGCAGGAGCTAGTCGTTGGCTCCCTGGTGTGGCGTTTTTCACTTTTGTGCAGACCCCTACACCTTTTCTGACCTCTAGAATTTGTGTACTTCACTATCAGCTGTAGGGCTGCCCTGTGGCTGTTGCCCATGCGCCTCTATGACCTCTAGAATTTGTGTATTTCACTATCAGCTGTAGGGCTGCCCTGTGGCTGTTGCCCATGCGCCTCTATTTGGCGCTTTATCACTTGCCATCCTGTCGGTCTGCCTGTTGCTCCGTCTACCGCTCTGCAGGTGCTTCAAGCTGCATTTCGCTTCACAGCCTTTGCCCCTGTTTATTGTGTCACCTGGCTCGCCGTATCTCCTGCCTCACCTGCGGCTGCATCTCAGTCTAAACAGATGGCCTATGCCCAGGGCAGCCGCACGTTTGCATAGAAAGTTGAAGCCCCGACCCCCCTCTTCCCACTGCAGTAGCAGGGACGGGTCTGCTGCGGCGACGACGCTGCAGAACTGCAGCAGTAAATCTTTCTCGCTACTGACGACGCACCGCCACCAATGCCTATCTACGCAGCTGTCGATACATCCAAACATGCGGCTCTCGGCAGGCCTCCTAGAGACCCCAAGAGACAATGGAGTACGCCAGCAAGAAATCCCGGTGGGCCCGATGGGGTCGTATATGATAACGCCACTTACGTCGGAGTACACCAATTCCTGTTGCTGCTGCTGCTGGTGTTGCTGTTGAAACCTCGCTGCGCAGAGTTGCAGCCTTTCATCGCGTAAGACAAAGCAAATAGCCAAGACAGCACAGGTCCAAGGGTTGGGTGTTGCTGCTGCTGCTGCTGCTTCCGTTGCTGCCATAACTGGGCATTCTGTGATGATTTCTAGCGCGAGCAGCGCACCATAGGTTGCAGTCTTGGCCTCCGTGTGGGCCCCCCGGGCCCACTCACGGGCCTTCGTCCCCTCTTCGCTCTGGCTAAAGAGGCCCTTTTTAGCTTTCAGTACATCTGAAGCAACGCTCACTTGAGAACCTTGCCCGCGCTGGCTACTGCTGCTGCTACTTTGAGATGTGGCAGCATCCGTAAACTCTTCTTTCTGCTGCTGCTGCGGCAGCTGCGCGGCCACGTAGCTTACAATCCTCCCGCTGTTGTCCACCCGGGTTACCATGCACGCTTTGCCTCTGCGTTTGCTGTTGCTGTTGCAGCTTTCTCGAGCATCTCGTGCGCAAGCAACGTTTGCCTCAATGGCTTCGGTCTTTTCTGCTTGCTGGACTCTGGTCTCCTCCTCCGTATGATGCAGCGCTCCACCATACTCCGCGCTCTCCCCGTGCTGCGCTTGCCGCTGTTGGTTTGGTACTTGCTCCTTCTGCCGCAGTGGCGCTGCTGGACCTTTGGCATTGCTGCCATCTGCGTCCATGGACTGCGCACTATCTGAATGTTCCATTTCGATGCCACACATGCGCTGCTTCAGCGGCTGTTGGGGCAGTTGCTTCTGTTGCTGCTGTTGCTGCTGCGCTGCTCCTTGCTGCCATATACGTCTGACCTTCAACGGGCAGCTACCGAACACTTCAGCTTCGCTTGGCGGGGGCCGAAAATATACAAAACAACATCGATTGCCCTCTTCCAGCCGGCACTGCTGCAGCAGCAGCTGCAGCTGCTGTGGATGCGGCTGCTGCAGCTGCTGCTGCCGGTGAAGGAATCGCAACAAGTCTGACCGAAGCTCTACTCGCTCAGCACTAGTTGGCAACCCTCTTGCTGCCGTAGCTGTTGCTGTTGCTGCACTAATGCATGCGCACGGCGGCGGAGTCAATCCTTGTTGCTGCTGGCGATGGCGGCCCCCGGGAGTTGCCGCAAGCGGATTAACTGCAGCGGGAACATCGCGAGGATTGCTGTAAAACGGAGTGATCTCTCCCACCTCTCTCTCACCCGATGCAACAGCAGCAACACCAGCACCAGCTAATGCACCTGCGTTTGCTTTTTCTGCAGTGGGGGATACCGATATGACAGAGACACTGGATTCGGATGCAGCTGAGTCTCTCCCCTCTCTACTGCACGCAAACGACCCCAAAGGGGCTCCTCCGCTGTTTCTGCATCTGCTGCCGCGTACGTAGCCCACCGGCTTGGCAACCACGGCAATGTTTCCATGCGCTGCTGGTATTGCTCCTTTTGGGGTGGCTGATGCTGCAGCTGTCGCTGTGTGCGGAGGACCCCCACATGGCCCCAAAGACCACAGGGCGCCGAACTGCGGACCATTCATCGGCTGAGTCGGAGACAGGTCCTCGCAAGAGGAGCGGGGACCAAGCCTCACCGTTGGTGTGTAGGAACTGCTGCTCGCTGCTTCGGATACATCAGGTGCTGAAGCGGCTGCTGGTGTCGCTGCTGCTGCTAGCATCTTGGGGGAAGCTCCTGAGACTGCTCCTGCCGTTGTTGTTTGTGCTGCGGCTTCTGCACTTCGAGCTCGTGGAACTTCATCGGCGGGATTTGGCAGACACGACGCCCCACGGCTCCGTCCGTCTGGCAGATCTCTTGGGGGTGCCACACAATCATCATCAAGCGCGCAGTAGCTGCTCAATGATACCTCCCCTAGGGGATGAGGCGAACCGCCGGCACCCTCAGCGACCAACCGTTTTGCCTCGCATGCTTGCAATAAGTCCTCCACATCTGATGAGCAACACTTGCGTTCGATAGAGTAGGCACACCTGCAGCAGCTGCTGCAGCATTTGCTGCACCTCTTGCTGGTATTGCTGCTGCTGCACTGTGCCGGCGTTCTCCGTGGAAACTGGAAGGCGATTGTGGGGCGGGAAGCGCGCGTTGGCGAGCTGCTATCGCTAAGGCTGCTGCAGTCGGCGTTGCTGCCCTCCGATACAGCTTGCAGCTCTGCAGAAACCGGGTTGTAGGCTCCATGGGGGCCCCCACGGGGTTCGGAAGGACCAGTTGCCTTGGACGGCCCTCCAGCTCCCTGGGATGTCAACAGCGCAGCGAACGCCTCGTCCCCTAGGTCCTGAAAACAAACGGAGGACAATAGCAACAAAGGCCGTGCTGCTGCTGCTGCTGCTGCTGCTGCTAACACTGCTGCTCCTTACTGCTAGATCCAGAATGTCTTCAGGGCTAGGATGTGCGGCCTTGGCGTCGGGCTGCAGCCCGACGGAAGCCTTCTGAGAAGGTGGCCGCCCCTGGCTTAAGAGGCAAGGGGCCGCTTCCGAGCCTTGGCTGCTGCACAGCGCCAGAAGGTGCCCCTGGCGACCCTGCGGCAGCACCGGAGGATCTTGTAGCTTGGACCCTGGGGGATGAAGGGGTGCATCCAAGAACGCAGGCAGTGCTGCAGGTACATCTGGAGACCCCTGGGTGTACAAACCACCCTCTGCTTCGGGATCAGAGGCTACAGACTGCTGCGATGCCTCCCAGTTCGATGATAAGGAAGCAGGAATCACTTCTACATTGGTCTGATGCTGTTTCTGTTGCTGCCGCTGCTGCTGCCGCTGCTGCTGCGCCGCTGGGTGTGGCACATGAGCATTGCTTGTGCTCTGCTTTATGGGGAGTGGCTGATGCACCGGCCGCCGCTCCTGCTCCTGCTGGTGCATCCATGTCTCTATACGCTTCAGAGTGTCCTTAAGGGCCTTCCTCCACAATTCAGGAGCGACCGCCCCGTGGGGGTCTCGGATGCCCTCTTGAGGCCCCCAATCTGAAGCTGAAGGGGGTGGAAATCCAAGTGCTGCTGCTCTTGCCGCCTCTTCTCTCCAGTACTCCGCAACGCTGCCAACGAGCCGAGCAGAAAAGCCTTTGCCGCTGCTGCTGCTGCTCTCGTCACTGCCATTACTGTTGCTTTTGGTGGTGGTGCTGCTGAGCGGTTTCGGTGCGGAGTTCGGCTGCTGCTGCTCGTTCTGCATGGACGAAATCCCCTCCGGTGTCTTGTGATTCGCGTGCTGACTTTGCGCTGCCGCTGTTGCTGCCTCTGCTTCTGCCATCTCCACAGCTGCAATCGGGTTCAGGACCTGTTCTACCCTTGCGTCTGCCTCTAATACACATTTGCTGCGTCGTGGAACACTCAGCAGCCGAAGACCCTGTGGGCCCCTCGGTGGAGTCGCCTCCATTATAAGCTCACACAGACGTGCAGCAGAACTGGTGCTGCTATTTGTTAATTCGTCTGCTGAAATTGCTGCTGCAGGACCTGCCGCCCCAGTCCTTCCTGCAGCCGAGCTCTTTTGGTGCAGTTGCTGCAGGAGCCTCCCCCAACCCAGCGCGGCCAAGGTCCTGGGGGCCCCTATCCCTAGCATTTCAAACTCTGGGCTAAGGCCCCTCCAACTCTCGTCGCTCAGAGGCGCCGGTAGCCCGTCCTGAGGCACGCCAGAAACGCACTCGGGCGTCCCCTGAGCTAAAGGGGCCCTCGAAGTGAGCCCCTGAGGCCCCCTGACAGCTGTTGCCTGCAGTCCCTGTGCAGGAAACAAGGCCCCTTAAAGGCACTTCTAAATTCATCCCTGTGTGCTTGTGGCGGTCCAGGAGGCCCGCTGGCTCCCCCGCTCCCCATGGAAGTTTCCGTATGTGCTTACTGTGTTGAGAGGACCCTCTTGAGGGCCCCCGTGGATGCCTGCTGCAGCCAGCGGGTGAAGAACGACAGGAACTCTAAAGAAGGGTTTGTTAACAAAGACGGGTGCCATGCCTTTGAGGTGAAGGTCCGCCAAGACTTGGGTCTGCAGATGACCCAGGGAGACAACGAGGACAGAGATAATAGAACTAAGTACAATACACAACAACCAGCGGCACAGGGATACGAACACATGGGCAACCCAGAAATACATGGAGACCACAAAAACCCAGCATATGCCACATTGCAGCCACTTATCTGAACACATGAATGAAGATAGGGCACAAAATGATGGTCCTGGGAACTTCAGTGTCTCCTATGGCGTATCGCGTTGCTACACAAAAGCGCAGCAACGGTAGATTGCACAACACGCGTCCCAGCAAGCGGTACACCGCGCGACCCAATCGGTAGCTGTGGGGTCAAAAAAAAACAAACATAGAGAACATGAATGCAAAAAACAAAGGGAAACTACAGTAAAAAGATGCCCACTTGAAAGCTGAGGTGTACTTCAAACGGCTGCATAGGAGAGCCCGTCACGACACCCTTCAGCAGAAGGCCAGCCAGAGGGCCCACCATTTCGGGTACCGTTAGCGATATTTTTAAAAAGAAGTGAAAGTCTCTGTGGTATCCGTAGAATGGTAACCGCCTCACAACCTCTATTTTCTGCACAAGGGGGCCCCCCTTGAACCCTCCTCGTGCTCCTACAGCCCCCATATCTCGCTGCACCGAACGGCCGCCAAGGCCCCCTTGTCTTCTCGTTCTGGGGCCCCCTGGCATAGTCCCACTTTGGGGTCCACGAGCTCTAGATGCCATAAGGCGGTCTGCCTCTAGCACCAGGCGGCGGGCGAAAGAACGCAAAAACGCGGTGGCCCCATCTCCGTAAGCCTCTGGAGGGGCTGGTACATAGAAATAAGGGAACAGCCCATGCAAGTGCAGACAGCAATGGGGGCCCCCCGCTCCCCAAGGCCCATAAATGCGTACAATAGGCACTCGCTCCAGGGGCCTCCCGCACACCTCAGACACCAGAGGGTCAAGCCCCTTAATTGGAGGATCCAAACCGGTTTCTATCACTGCAGCAGTCACTGCCATGCCAGGAGAGCCCCCTTGGGGCCTCGAAACCCCCTGTGGATGGGCCCGTGCTGAGCTAGTGGGGCGCGGAGCCCCCAAGGGCCTCGCAGAGCCAAAGGAGTCACCCTGTTTCTCCATGCCCTCGGAGAAGTCCAAACGCTCACTGCAGACCCTTGGACGGCCTCAGCGTGCGGCAGAAGGCAGGCTGGGGGCTCCCCCTCCCCCTTACAGGGGGCCCCCTTCCACCGCCGCCGCGTGAACCGGGTCAACACCAAAATTCAGGGTGCCCCCAGACTAGCCAACATGCCGTCCGATTGAACGTTTAGGGGCCCAACGGTATTTTTTGGCAACTTGACCATTGGGCCGAGGGAGGTTAATGTCTGCTGCAGCCCACCACCTCGGGGGCCCCCGACACACAAGACTAGGAAAGGGAAGAGTTCGGTGTGTTGCCTTCGAAGCGTCTTCAAAACAATAGAAAGTAATATACATTCACGGATTCAAATTTGAAGTATATAAAAGGCTAGTTTGTTGCAACAATGGGGGAGTTTTGCAGCCTGTTGTTGGCCCCCCTCAAGGGGGGCCCCACCACGTTTCCTTTTAGGACCCACCGGAAGCGCGCCTACCCGTACATCTGGTTGGAGCTCGAGGCCTTTGGCGTAGTGCATTTGTCTCATAAATGATATTCGCTCTGTTTGAAATCTTCTCTTTCCCGCGATACTTGGAATATTACCTTGTGCTGCATCCTGCCGCGTCTGTGTTGGTTGTGCTTTCGGACAAGTCGATGCTAGCGGAAGATCGTCGGGGGCTGCAGTAGCCAAAATACTTGATACAAGAATACCTCAGAAGCACCTGACTTCTCTAGTCTTTAGGCTTCCTGGGAGCTACAGTGCAGGCACCTGGGGAGGGTGCGTAGGGGAGGCCGCCTGTCATGGGTTGCGAGAGACCTTGCTGCGCTTCCTGCCGCAGGGCAAAACCAGAAGCATGCATAGCCACACCCCCCTTACTGCATGAGCTAGCATTGCAGACAATTGTTAATAGCATACGTAACCCTCAGTAGTTAGCGCGCACGTAAGTGGAGATAAAAGTACAACCGTCAGAAAAAACAGGCTGCATCCCCCACCATCGTCCAAAGAGCATATCCCTTCGTGTGCCTGGATGCCGAACAGTGGACAGATGCAATAGGGGAATCAATGCTTGCGAGAGCGACCAGAGCCCCGGACAAAAGGACAAAAGTGGTAAGGAGGAATAGCGGATCAGTAGGGGATGCTGCTAGTGTTTGCTGCTGCTGCCGCTGCTGCTGCTACTGTAGAGAGGCACTTCGCTGTGGAAGGTCTGCTCAGCGGCATGTGCCCACTATTCGTGTGAGGCACTCTGTGCTACTCGACTCGATTGGGAACAGCTTCCCAGTGGGGGAATAAAAACCCACTAGTGTGTGAAGTATAATGCGGAACGACGCCGGAGCTCAACATCAGTGTGAGCGTGGGCAGGGGGTTGGTCATCCAGCCAAAAGGCGAAGTCCCAGCACCAAAGCACCAAGAAGGTGCAGGTAAAAGCATTTGCTGTTGGATGTACTGCACTTAGTTCAGTGCAATGTGCCACAACCCAGCTGCTGGGAGGCCTCTCTGCTGTAACGCAGTCCTTAGGCAGTTGCCATTATTCTAGAGAAGCAGAGGTTTTGGCGATGACGCTTGCAAAGTTCCTTCACGACTAATCAGGGCTATTTCGCAACCCGTCCAGATGTAAGGTGGACCTCTATGCTCGCATTTGCCTCTTCCAAACGTGCTGTTACCAGTGCATGGGAATTCTTGTTCATAGCCGACGATCGGCGTGTGGCGCAATATACTCACAATACTTAAGTTCTCCCAAAGCTCTTCACCCCTCCCCGTCTCCTGGAGTCCTGGAGAGGCGTCATAAGACAAAGGCCTGCTACCGGTGTGGAGAGAAGGCCGCTTGCACTGTGTGGCACACGTAACTGCAACCCGTTCTCACATGCAAGCGTAGTTAAGCCCAGCGCACCAGCGCAGTAGAAAATTATTAAGACTTCTTTGCCTATCATTGGCCCGCCTGGAAAACTACACATGCACGTACCAACCTTTCGACAGGCCATTGCGCACCTGACGTGCGGTCGGCGGGCATCCGGCCAATGGACACAGCTGGAGGAGACGTTTTTAAAGCATATTAGACGAAATTAGTTATACAATTAAACAAAACATTAATCGAATTTCTTGGTGATTGTAGGATCCAAGGAATCCAGCGTTTTGACTGAGCGTTCCTACGGGTCACAGGGAAGCAGCCGTGGCGGTGTGGGGATGGCGCCGTACGGAGTTCAGGATTGGTCAGGCGTTTCGTCTTCTGTTGTAGACAGGGAACTATTGTCATTTTTGTATATTTACTCAATTTGTTCAATGTACGTTACTTCCTGGGAGGAAGGAACATACATTGAATACTGCTTTGTTTTTGTTTTGCATTCATATCGAGGCGTCGAACACGGACACAACAGGGCGTACATGGCCGTGCGCAGCTGAAAGTGCACGTCGAGTGAATCTGTCAATGAAGATGGCTACACAAAGTCCCTCCATTCATGATGTTTCCACTTCATTCAGTGGCCGTGGGCGCGGCTGGTTAGGTAATCATGTGAGCAACCCCGTTGACAGCAGTCTGAGGTTTCGGAGACGTGCAAGATCCGACCCGTTCCGCAATTCGCTCCTCCTCAGAGTCGGCTTCCTCACAGCCAGCATAACGATAATATTTCTGTTGGTCCACTGTGCCCGCGCATTGGTGACCTTGAGAGCGTCCGGCAGTAATTCTAGGTCTCTGGCAGAAGAGCCGTTTTTTCCCCCTGTCGGACCATGCGAAGGTGAAGGCGGCGTTCTAGTTCAGTTCTATGAGGGCAACCCAGATGGCACTCACGAAGGAGACCCAGAAGATCTGGGCATGGGACACAGCTCTGGGGCTCCTACACTTCCCTTGGGCGGCCCCACTGGAGGTAGTCTTGGTGTATATTTGGAAATCCCCGGGAGCCCCCCTAGCGGGTCTCGAACGCCATTCACACTCCCAGGGCCAGAAGGTCCTTTGCTTATAGTCGCACCGCCCGAAAACAAGGGGCTTCCGGGCCCATTTTATGGAACGCCCCTGGGCGAGCCGGCGAGACCTGGAGGTATTGCCAGCCCTGTTTCTGAGGTAGGCAACTCGATAGGTACAAGGGCTAGTGTACATTGGCCGCCATCAGGAAGTGGCACCAGTTCAAGTAATGGTGGGGCAGAAGGCCTCCCTCCGACAGGCGGCGCTGTGCATACGACTCCAGCATCCTCTCCTGATGTCAGCGGACATACTTCTGTTCCACAAGGACCCGATTCGGCTCCTTGGCTCTTTCCACCTCAATTTCCATTCCCACGGCAACACAGTCGTTTCTTCCCACACATTGTGCTTGGGGGCCATCCGATTTTGGGCGCACTTTTTGGCGATGACGAGGGAGGTGGAGAGAGTGCCTGGCCACCTGTTTCAGAGGGAAGCGCCTTCGTACCTCCTAGAGCACAGCAAGCAGGAGATACGAGCAGCCTCCCCCGGCCCATTGCAAGCCCTCAAGTCCCGCCGCCGGGTCCTTCAGCCATACGCGGCCCAACGCCAGCAGGCAACCAGGCAGTGAAAGGGCCACAAAAAAATCCGTGGGGAATAGGCCCGGTAAGTCATGGCGCCTCAGGACATCCCACTGCACCTAAAGGCAACAACCAGAATACCCCATACGAGGGGCAACCATCGACTTCAACCCAGCCAAGCGCCCATGGGTGGGGACCATTTGGAGTCTCTGAAAAAGGCTACATCCGGTCACCTCTCGATGGAGGAAATCCACCTGCTAGTGCCCCACAGGCAGGTACGAATGATGATTCTGGAAGTCTTCCTGTTGCGTCTCCATGGGGTGGCCATCCAGGAACCCACCCGGTCTCTTGAGACGTCCGCACCGTGTGCACCCGCAACCAGGAATTGGAGGGAGGCGTTCCTCTCGTTGACGTTGTGGACAAGAGGACCTCATAATGGTTACCCAAACTCATCCGAGTTAGGGGTTCGACGGGCTCGGGCTTGTAGCGGGCCTCTTGCTGCAAGGGCTGCGACGTCCTGCGTATATCTGGCGCTGCCATCGTTTTGCAGTGGGTGCTGAATTCGGGTAAACAGGTGGAGCTGGGAGGCATGATGAGCATAAGGGAAATATGGATTGCAGTTTTCGAAGAGTGCAGGACTCGTTACAGTTGCAACTGGGCATTACCAACCTGTTCAGGCACAGCAAAACACTGCACTACTTCCGCCGTGAGGAAGGGTGGCAGTGAAACCAGGTTGTTCTGCAAATCCGATTGTTACCCGTGTTTGACACGAGTTGTTTTTGTGTTTGTGCACTGAACTCATACACACTAGCAACATATTGGTCTGTCCTGGCAGGGGCTTTTGTTGCATGCGCGATGTTGGCAAAAACGGCGCCGACTATCAGCTACGGAAGTTCGTCAACGTGAAGAAATATTTCAAGGTATTCCGCCGCTCTGCCAGACACTCACAGGCACCCAAAGGAGGGTCTGTTACCAATACTGAAGTGATCTGCTGCCGTCTGCGCGCATGTGGGGACGCACACTGACTAGTCGATTGGCTGCGCTGCATCAGCAGTGTAGGGTATACTTTGCAACAGGAACAGAATGCCCTTGCAAGGTTAGGCGTGTTGGCTTTAGGAAGGAGTGTATTTCTGGAGTCATTATGAGAGGAGATTTGTGCTTCTTCGAAGTGCTGGTCCAACAAGTTTAGTTTTTGAGGGCTGTCCATACTCGTGTCAGTCAGTTCAACTGTGGAACGCACTCTGCCGTGGACGCTAGCTCTCGTGTTCTGCGAAAATAGGCGAAAAGTGAATTTTGTGCAATTTCCAGAAAAGTACTGTCTATTATGGTTCCTTAGCGCATTCATCGCACCACTGACTTTGGCTTGTTGGTGCGCCTGCTTAAGAACGCGGCATCTGTCTGTTCAGGCAAATAAAGATGCCAAGCCATCATGCCCACTTCCACACGGGCTGATGCACATTTGCAGTAGAATATGTTTTCACCAGGAACCCAATTTTCGACTTGTACTGCGAAGTTGAGGATCCGTTGCGACACAGGAATAGGATAGAATTACTCTTAGCTTGGTGAGGCGAATGGCGACTCGAAGCCGAGAAAAAGGACGGCACGTTCTGGAGTTTCCGGTGTAGAAATAGTGACTGTGTGGAATCTATAGTTCCGCTCTACGCAGAATGCAGGCAAAGGTGTCCTGATAGGTAGATAGATTCGTAGCACACTGTGCATCATTTGCTTCCCGATGACGCAGGTTTCCTCCGTGGCTTCACCTCACTTTACCGCCTCATGAACAGCGAGTTTACAAGCCTGTGTCCAAATGCCAGGCTGCCTTAGCTTAGCCCAACTGCTGTATCGGGGAGGAGAGGTTGGATGCATCCTTAGTGATGGCATAGCAGCACCCAGCATTTGCAGTGCGATGAATGCTCCCCACGTGCGCAAAACAGTCTTTCCTCTCAGAGTGCCTGGCGAAGGTACTGCAGCAAACCTACCCTGGACAATATGCATCATAAAAACACTAACACCTCGCAATGCGCCCCTAAAAAACCGCAGTACTATATGCAACGCATTCAGTTGGCCGTACGAACAAGTGCGCAATCAAACAAGTGCTGTAACTGAGCTGGAGGCCGGCGGAGAGTCACCTGCCGCACTCTAGATGGCCAAGACATCTGGCGTCTACCCCTGCGAATACCGATAAAGTGTCCGGTATTGAGCCCATTTCACTTCCGTCGTGTTACATACTGTTCGGCATGCACAATTGCGAATCACGTATCTTCCAGGCGCACAACACTCACCGTCGTCTGTGCCCGCTATGGCGTACCCGGCCAAACATCTCCGTTTGCATTGTGAAAATTAGTGTCTAAGCATTTGTTTTTCTGCTGCTAGTAAATCGCAACTCTCGCACTGCTTTTTCATGCGGAGAACAGGCTGCCGAGCTGAAACCCAGAGCCACCGAGGACTAGTCAATTATATATTTATTTGCGTATGTAAACCACCCCACCGCATGCACAGAAGGGTAGCTTTTAGTATGGCTGCCTATTACGCTGCAAATCTCTAAATTGCATTAAAAAAGAACTTGTTCAACATGCCGTCAATCTTTCAGCTTGCTTGGCGTGCATCGTTCAAACCTCCAGATGGCCTGCATCTGGAGATTTGACTTGCTCAACCACAAACTTACAGAACTAACGGGCTAAAAATCAACGGCCATGTGGGTGGCACTAACATCGTTTAAAAGCTTCTACAAGGCTGCGCCTTCGAGCAACCAACAAGAAGCTTGAAAGCCAGGAGAATCGGAGGAAGGAGAGAAAGTGCGCGATTATAGCTTCTCATACACATTCAAAAATCCGCCCACTGCTCGGCCAAATGCAGACGCCCCTAGAGAGCGAAGAATATCTGCAAGAAAACAGATGCATCTGGACGGAACCAGGCAAAATACGAGCACTGGCACTCCACGCAAGCGTACCCAAAACGGAGTCAGGCACAAAATAAAAGCAAAAGCCAATGCAGCAAATAAACGAAACAAATGGCGTCCGTACTCGTGTAATCTCCAGGAGGCGGTGTTTCCTTATAGTCGTAACGCAGGATCAGCGTGGGACGAGGATGCCAAGTCTCGTTTCCTGTGGCAGCAAAAGGAAGATCAAAGAAGCGGACGAGAGCCTCTGATAATCCTTCAGTCCTGCGAGCTTCCTTTGCCAATACGCAAGCAGTCACCAATCAGCATTCCATAATATCCCTTTGCGTTGCTTGCTCACCTTGGCCCCGGTGCAAAAGCCTGGAGTCATACACAAGTGCATCCCCGGGTTGTATTTCGGCCTTAACCGTGGATCCTCCTGGAACAACTCTTTTGAAAAACGCCGGCAGTGAGCGCAGCCAATGAAGCCAGCTGTCTCCTCCCTGCAGGCACAGACGAGCCGTGCACAGGTGCCGCATCCTGAATCACTGCTAGAGGCTGTCTAACAGCCAAAACATCACTGCTTCCCACACGCTAAAAAAAGACACGGCTAGACGGTTGTTCCCTCCAATTCCATTCTGGTCACCTCCCCGCTAAGGACGTGCGACCCTGGAAGCAGTTCTGTGGGGCCATTGTTTGGGTGTATTGGCACCAACGGAAGGACCACTGTTAGCCCCCGGTGCGAATTGTCACGATGCCATGGCTGGGCAAGCGCCAGCGCATCTGAACAAACAGCAGACGCTACACAGAACGCCGCACATCTTGCTGTCTCACCTTCCTACACGGTCTGCCGGTACAGGGAGGGAGAGAAACAACAGGACTTCAGAACACCATACCTGCATTTACCGTCTGCATCTCAGACACGAACACCCTTCAACAAACACAGCACACAACAGAACAAAAAAGAACAACCCTTGCATCTGCACAGACTTGACCGAAACGAATGCGACTGGCGCCTCCTATATTTTCATACTCAGCAGTCTCCACTGGAACCGCAAGACCTCTGACTCGCTGCCGTATTGTAGATAAGGTGGTCCCCACCGTGTCTTTCCTTCAAGGCCTCCTGCCTCCGGAGGAGCTCCAGACGAAAGATATGAATGCACCAGCGGCGAAAACAACCGTTGTACGTCAACTAGAGACTGTTCAATCAACGACCCACGGAGGAGACAGTGCAGGCGCCCTAAAATGCACAAGACGCCGCACGCAAACGCACCCGCACAAAGCATTCATAGTCGTACCTCCAGCAGCAACAAGGACAACAAAACCACAAGTGGCTGAAAAAGCAGCAACAGGACGAGGAGCCCAGCATCACACACCATATGTAGGCCTGGTACAGTAAACGTTGGGGTCCACTTCCTTCATCTTCAAGCCTCCTTCTGACGCCTGTCCATACACTCGTCAAATCGGACTCAAGACGTGAGCCCCGTTCTGTGCAGTCACTAAAACTACATGGTTAACGTTAAACAATCGATGCTCTTCAGTCTCATCCCCAGCGCCAGACGTACTGTTTCGCTGGCAGCAAAGGTGGCCTGCTGCACCTCCTTCAGCTGCTCGGGAGAAAGGGCATTTTTTATTACAACAAAACCATGCTCGGCAATGGCCGATGTGGCAGCCTTAAAATCTGACGCCCGCAGAAACAATGGGGCACCCGTGGAAGCCTTCGGGTGCCCGCCCGCCCTGCAGCTGCAGCACCACACACACCGCACAAAAAAGCAAAACCGGAGTCACTAGGGGAGTCCGGCTGAGAGACTGGGCTACGGGCTCTGGCAGAGCAGTGTAGCAGTCCTGATGTCCTTGCTCCGGCAGAAGCTGCTGCAGCAACGGCTGGTGCAGCAGCCTGTAGTTTGTCAGAGATTACCGCTCCTGTGCATCTGCGTAGGATGAAAGGGCCATCGGCGTGCCCGCGTCTCTCCCCGTATTTCGCGCGGAAAGCTGCCGCACACGTGGGGGAGGGGCATCGGGTTGTCGCTCCTGGGGGTCTGGCTGCCTGTGCAGCACGCCGCTACGTTCCCAGCTGCTGCACAGACTGCCGAGCACTTGCTTGTCAACTGAAGCAACAAATACATCCAAAGCCTCTCTACCTTTCGTCGTAAGCAATAGCGGCAGCAGCGACTCCGTCGGACTGCCGCTGGTCTTCTTCTGAAGTGTATGGATGTGCTGCAGTGCTTGCAGCAGCTCGCGCGCCGGCTGCGCGAAGTCGCAGGCTGAAGCAGCAGCACGAATTGTAGGTTCATAGAAGGCGTCTTTGAAAGCACTTTCCGTTTCCCTAAGCAGCCAATGCATATCTGCCTCTCGACACAGCAGCTGCTCATGTGGCTGTTTTGCCTGCTGCTCCATAAGAGCCGCAAGATCACACAGCAAGGCTGCTTTTAAGGCGGCGCAGAAGACGGCCTTTAGGTGCATATGCAGCTCTAATGGGGCTCCTGTCTTTGCTGCAGCAAGCAGTGCAGAGGCAGGCCCTAGATGGGGGCTGGCAACTGCAATTTCCTCCGCCCAGGAGCTACCGGGTATCTCGCTGGCTGTTACAGCTGCTGCGGCATCAGCTGCTGCCTGTGCCGTTGAGGCGGCAAGACCGAGGTCGAGGAGCCTCTGTCTCTGCTGCTGCCTGCACAATTCGACGTCCTTGGCAAGCGCTGCTGCTGTAATGGGTTGGTATGGCTCTCCGTACACTTCAGGGATATTGCCTTGGCCCCTTCCTGATGGGGGATGGCGCCGCTTGTGTCGTCGCAGCAGCAGCAACCCCCCACCTGGACGCACGAGCCGACACAGAAAACTCAGCAAGTCATGCGAGAGTTGTCAACAAAGAATATTCTTCCTACGGGCACTGCGCTTGATTGTAGGTCTTGCTAGCGTCATGCAGGCCTATGGATTTTTTAGAGGCACATGGCCCACAGATGAGATCCCGTCTTCTCCGCCCCCAAAATAGACGTATTCGCCCCGCCTGCTTACCTCCAACAGCAGCCGTAGCTGCAGCGCCCGCTAGGCAGTGTAGAGCTACCCGCCTGGCTTGAAGCCTCATCGACGAAACCTGAAGGCGCACCATAGCGGCTTGGGGAGTGAATGTGTTCCTCCAAGCAACTTCAGTTTATGCTGTTTTCATCCAGGTAAAGCAAGACACCAAGGCAGCCAGCGAGGTTCCTCCGTAGCCTTGTTTACCTTGGGGCCCCTGCCTGCACAGCTGCCATCTGCCAGAGGAGTGGGGCAGGGGATCCGCCAAACAGGACGCTATTTAACAACAATAATTTTGAAAGTTCAGCTTAATGTCGCCATAAAAGGGAAAAGGAAAATAAGGTAACCGCTCCTTTCTTCTGGGTTCCTGTTCCAGCTGTTTCTGTGCTAGCTTGCCCTCAGCTTAGATATCATATGCTCGCCTGTGTGTATTATATTCCATGCATTGTTTCATGATTATTTCAGCCTTTTCAGAATGCATGCGCCTCATTGCTGCCATTCTACTGAGGAAGTTTCTTGGGTATGTGCGCGGCGCCTACAGCAGGCTGAACTAATCTTCGATTGACAACTTTCATCGCTGGATGTGTTGAACCATAACTTTTTGGGAAAAGGCACGGCTACCAACGTATACCTGCACTTGGTACTTCCATGGTTTATCTCGTGCGGTGGAAAATGTAAGAAGGCTCCCACCTCTTGAGAATCATCTTAATAGAGCTCAGTGAAGGGACGCCCTGCGTGGCTCTGTGGTTTGACTTGATCTCTTATTGCATTTCAGCGGTTGTCTTGTGTACTACCTGGTCGTGGACCACCGAAAATAAGCAGGCAAGCTTCCCTGCAGTCTTCAGGCTTCCAGGAAGCAGCGACATGGCCCGGTACCCACACGTAGGGAAGATGGCCTACCGTGACTGCCGCAAGTGCTGCTGGTGCAACTGATGCTGGAGGGTAACCCCACAAGCAAGCATAGTGACACTATACTTGTTGCGTGCAGTGACACCGTAAAAATCAGACGGCCAGCAGTAGTCAGCTGCATCAGAGTGCAGGCACACATACCACCAACAGGCGGGCCAGCCTTCTGTTGTCCACTCTTCTCGGCCAATCAGCATATGCCCTCGTGCGTTGATGTGGCAGGCCGCGTCGGTGACATGCCCCCTGGTCGGGCAAGGCGCTGTGCGTCGGTCGCCCTGGTTGGGCGCAGTCTTTTAATTAGGGTGTCGCAGCAGAGTAGATGCCTGCAGTGAACTGGTGCCGGAGCGCAACATCAGTGGGCGCGTGAGGCAGGGGTGCTGCCAACTACCAAAGTTTTTTAAGATGTGGAAATTGTGCTGACGGCGAAGCCGAGGTAGCTCGACGCGAAGGGAGGGTTGCAGATCACATCGGAGAAGAACGATTGGATCCGGGGAGCCGGTAGATATGAAGATACGAGCCCGTTTATCTACGTGCAACTGGACTTGTCAAAAAACAATACATTTGATCCAACTTCAAGCCCTGCTAAGTATGCCGACGGCAGTAGTCTAGAACGCGGAGTCGCGGAGGGTAACTAGGTGCTCGTGAGGAATTGATAGGCAGGAGCATCCTTGAAACTCACGGATCTCATTAGTGTGTAGTGAAGGCCTCATCTGCGCTCTCCTCTGAGACACCTATTACATGCATAGGAATGTGTGGTCGTAAACTGGCATAGCGTCGAAATATCGTACCATGGTAATATGGCGCACTTGTTAATTGAGCCCGCAGTGCATGCCGAAGATCTGTCATCGGCAAAGCTTAGTCGTGGAGATTACTCGAGGGACTGTGTAGGTGGACTCCCCGTGCTATGGATGTCATATCAGATCCACTTCACAGCCTTTGTCCAGTGACGTTAGCAAGCCCTGAGCTCTAACACGAACTTGTTTGCGCAAACCATTTATTCGCGGATAATCTGCAGCTGCAGCTGCTGCCGTTTCTCTCCACATCGTGTCGCCCCACGCTCTATAGGGGACATGGCGATGGCCTGATTGCTAGTTGCCCTGGCCATGTTGCTCAAAATCTTGCTTCTCCAGCTCCTTTGAGTCTTTCAAACTCCTTAAATCGCCAATCAGGGTACACTGATTGATACACGTGAAGGGAGTACGCCTCTCGACACTTTTGGCGGGCTCTCCGAGTACCGGGTTCTCGGGCTACCGCCTGTTCTCGCTGCAAAATCTATTTCTGGGAGGGAGGGCACTCGCAGCCGCCATATCTATAGATTACATATCCGGGTCACTTCCAAAACGTTTTGTTTTTCGTTCAGTTAGGGCAGTGAACGTGGCCTTTCCCTCCTCTTCTGTGGGGAACTACTACTTCATCTTGACCAATTCCACCCTTCCCCCTTCTTGTTGTTTTCAGCGACCCAGCTGCTTACTGACTGACCCTTCAGGTGGCAGGCCTGCAACGAGTTATTGATATAGAGGCTCCGAGTTCACCGTTGGAGATCTAAACTTTTGTTCTCCAGGCGGTGGTGCTTTTCGATGACAACTTTCCTCGTTTAAAGTTTTCTTAATTCTGCCATTACAGAAAGCTTCCAGAGTTCGGATGTGCTCAAGAAAATTGGTAGCTTTACTTTGATACAGCCACCAACGCCGTGCCTCCTCCTCCAATAAAATGAACCCCTTACCGACCTTAGGTACAGTTGGTAATGTTTATCTGAAAAAGGTGCACTTTGAAGAGCAAAGTACGTCGATAGAAGGGCAGATATTTTAGTAGTAGCTATTCTGCACTCAGGCACCAACCTCAGATGGACCGTTTTGCATCTTACCAGCATGAACAAGCTCAAATATGGGGAATCTGTTAACTGGTGCTACCAGTCTTCTTGCTGAATGACTTGCAAAGCAAGTCGTCCGCCTTATGGCTTGCATTATGTGTGCATTGAAAGCCATAATGTGTATATCCATGTACTAAAAGCGCCTATAGTCGCGTGTTTTTGCCCACGTTTAAAAGAAGCGACCAGGGACACCGCAAGGGCACCCACGGGGTCCACTGGACGAACCCTCCAATGATCCTTGCCGCAAAAGAAAGACGAAAATAACTACTTATTTGGCTTATTACTCTCGACCGGGCTCGTCATGCTTTGAAGCGCTTGTTTGTTTATGCCTCTGGTACGTCGAGTGCATCGGTCAATGGCTTCCTGACATCACGGTAAGCCGTGCATCAGGCCAGCTGGGAACAGCAGATGCTGGCGAAACATTTATTGCAAAGGCTTATTGGAAACAGCAGCAACAAGCGAGTCTTTTTTGAAAAGGCTCTTCGGAATTTTATGGGGTTACTTGAATTCAGCCCCTTCCTCTCGTGCCCCGACGAAATGGGAATCTCCGCGTGGCAGACAGCAAGGCGACGTGATCAGCATGATCAGCACGCCGTTGAAGTACAGTTTTCAACCAGAGCTAAACATGATAGAGGAAAACTGTCGTAAATCGCTACGAAAAAGGGGCGTTCTCTTCTTCCCTACACGGTGTCTTGATCTCACGCCGGTCCGTCGTCGAGCACCGATTTTAAGCAGGCCTCTTTTTTGCCAGTTGATTCTCGAATCTTTGCCTTCTTAAAAAACTGAGTGCTTTAATCTCGTTATGGAAGGACTGCGGGGAGTCTGCGCTGACGACTTCTCTTTTGTGAGGCCGTTTCACAGGCCCTGGCTATACATGCTCCATTATTGAACAGCCTGTGCTCGGTGGTCCCAGACATGTGGTTCGTCACTGTGGAGTTTCCTCCACTCACTCAGGGAGCATTTTGTAAACATAACTCTTCACGTCTTGGCATTTGTTCCGTTTGGCTGGCTGGATTGAGCCTGCTGTTGTTTGCACGACTGAGTGGCGCGAGCGATGCTCCCGCGCGAGTTTTTCCAGAGGCTGCACAGGATGGTGAAACCGCGTTACCATTGGTGAGAAGCCCCAGCCATGGGGATTTGCTTGATCGTGGCCCCTCTATATATTCGGGCGGGATTTGGATGTTGAGGGGGAAGATGCATCCACTGGTTTATCGCAGGCTAAGGCCAACTCCCCGCCATTTCGCCACAGGTCTCATCTTCACAGGGGCTGTGGCAGCAGTTGCCTTTTTAATTTTGAGGTGCGCATTCCTTCAGGCTAAATCGCTTGTTAGAGCCTCTCGTAGGTCGCTGGCTGAAGGGGGAGGTTACCTCCAAGCATGTGGGAACCCTAGCTATACTTCAGAGGGAAGGGCGGCCGATGCTGCTTCGGATGCGAATCCAGGTATGGAAGAGAGACTTCGGGCTTTATTGATAACGCAAGAGAAAGTGTTCGCCATTGGTTGGCGAACGATTACGAAGATGCTTTGTCTGGACGGCCTCAGGACGATGGGTGTGCTTGTCGCATTTGCAACGATTGAACAAGTTACACTCTCTGCTTTTCTGTCTCCAGAGTTGGAGGAACGGAGGAGAAGTTCAGCAGTTCAACTTCTCAGTTTGGCTCGTTTCCTTGTCCGAGGAACCCCACACATGATGCCGTTTTCGAGGCAGGTGTATCGACTGCTCCGAGCATGCAAGCTTTATTCATTCAGTCGAATCAGACGTGCGGAACTGCCAGTCATGACTCCGGATGAACGTACATGCATGCTAGAAGAATTAGTGATGGTGCAGAATGCAGCGTGGAGCTTAGTGCATGGGGCGCTGCTAGAGTTGGATCGATGGAGTCCAGCAGATGCTGGGATGCCTTTGGAGCTATTGAGCAAGCGAGTACTTCTCACGATTGCTGCGACACTCCGCACACGCCGAAGGCAATTGTTGAGGATTCCGGCAGCAGTATATTGCCTGAGCGAGCTTCAAGCGGCTGCGAAACTGAAACTGATCTTCGGCCAGGCTGGTGTTGAGACTGCTAAAAAATATGGTCCTTTGCCTGGGGCTGAAGGCCAAATCTTGCAGTTGATGACTCAGGTGGAAGAGGTACAAAGGACGCAACTTTTGGCTAAATATTCAGAAGGGGAAGAAGAACTAACTCTAGGGGAATTTTCTGCGACGGAAGAGTACACGCCAAGCAATTTTGAGGATTCCGAAATGCTTGAGGAGGCTTCTTCCTATGAGTTCACCCCTTCAGTAAAAACGACCTTCTCGACATCGAGACAAGCACTGCACATGCCCGAACACACTCCAAACTACCCCCCGTTTTATGCATTGTTTTCTTCAAACCCCCCTGCACTGCCTCTGCCTCTGCCTCGGCCTCGGCCTGGAGTAGGGAGAGAAGAGCGGCACACCCATTCCTCCTCGCCTTCCGTGCGGATACCTTCTCCGGAGATTGTTTATCCCGAGGACCACTCAGTGTGGAGAAATGAGGGTTCCACCTCTATCACTTTGCCTGCCACTGAGGGTGCAGTCGAAGCACCAATTCAAGATGCTGACGAGCTAGGCTTGCAACGAGATTTTGCAGCGTTGCGCTTCCTTTGGGAGGCCAAGGGTGACATCCTGAGTTCAGGTATTCACTTGAATTTAGATCGTGGGAACGGAGTGCAACTTCCACACGAAAGCGATAGTCAGACTCCCTTCTATGGGGTACCTCTGGGGGACCCCGCGCAGCCGTGGCCCCCTGAAGTTCTTCGACCTGCTGGCACCACAACACCTTTTGATTTAGTGGAATTAGACTTCTGGTCGACAGGGCTTAGCTTTCTGCGCTCAGGAGGGCATCAACGCGACAACGCGCAGACACGTCCTTAAGATTTCGTTTGCACACATCTGCACGGGCGGGTTTGTCTGACCGCAAAGAGGGACATTTTAGGCGAGGGAGAACAACGTACAGGAAGGATGTGTTTTCTCGAAATGGGCGCTGTATTACAGAGGCACCCGGAAAAACACAGGCGATTGCCTGCAGACGCACCAGCGATTTAGTCCTTGACTACGCATGGTGATTCTTGTGGCGGTTGCGCGGGTTGATATGATGGGCAGCCAAAGAGGACGCTTGAGATGCGCAGCATGCCGAGAAGATTGTGCCCTTACACATGTTCGTTCTTGTTGTTTTACTGACCGTCAGTGACAAACATCATAGCGTATGGGACTGTGCGCTGCATTTTCAAGAAAAACCCGGGTAAACTCATACTTTCGTTGGATCAGAGCGTCCGCGGTATGGTTTTCTGTGAGGATATATCTGCAGTGTATCGATCATGGACGTTTCTTATGCTTGCTGCCTGGGAAAACCCCCCCACTTGGTTGGCAGCCAGGTTTTTTTTTTCTGCCACATGAATTCAGGCAGCAGATCTGGAGTGCTAGATACATGGCCTGGCAGTTGGGCGGTGCCTTCTGCATTCCATATCACTCCACGTGATTCCCGCAGCACAAAACACTTCTTCAATTTTGTTTCATACCCTACTGCTGCAACCACCTCGCAGCCGCACAGTGAATGTGTTTGCCTGGGCTGTGGACTTTTGACAATGCCAGTGTCGGGGGTGGTGTGAAGCTACTGTTGCTTTATGGACTATCAGTCTGCGAATTTCCGTGATGCAGTGCGGTCTGCTCTTTATTGGTATTCTACAACCAACAGGAGGATACAGGACCGCCAAATGGAGCTGAGGTACATTTTTTGCCCCACCAAGAGCGGGGGTGCAGTGCCTTTTCTACGAAACTATGACAGTCTTGCGGAAGACAAACCAGCAAAACCAGCATGAGCATACTTAACTCCTCTGCTGTTTTGACTAAAATCGCACAAATCATGGCTTTCGGGAGCAGGAACAGTTTATGGGTCAGTCTTCCATGCGGGGGGCCGTAGAGTTGCATTTCGGGCCTAAAGCACGAACTGCTTTTTCGCGGGGGAAACTACACTGCTCCTGAGGCAAAGGCAGATACCAAGGATATTTCATTGAGAGTCTAGGATTAGAGAGTGAGTTCACAGCCGCCCGACAGTGTGCCACATGAGGCACAACGCATGCACGGTTGGGTGGCCCGGTCCCATCCTGGGAAATGTCCCGTTCATTTGAACTCCTTCGGTCAGAACAACAAAAACAGAATGCGGTTTCTGCTCCTCTTCCGCCCATGCGCGATGCGCATTTTGCCTAGCTTAAATGTATGCATGCCTGGATTATGACAGGGAAGTTACCAGCTGTAGTAGCTGTAGTGGTGTGCCGTGGAATTCACTTGCTTTTTCTCCATTAACATCTTCGATAGAACTAATTTTTGACTTCATAACACTGGCGGTTCATGCTGGGGGTGGGTTTACGGAGGAAGCAGAGACTCCATGTGGGGCCACCTTGCCCACACAGTGACCTCGCGCGTTGGGTCCCTTTCACGATTCATTTCTAATTTGTGGGCAAATAGGCAATTCATCATGAAAAAATTAATTTTAATGAAGTGGTCCAATTGTTGCGCTAAATATGGTTGCATTTGTAGTCGCATCGTAGTTGACAGCGCCTCGTCGAGACTTGAGGCCTGGTGTTCAGTTGAAGGCGGAGGCATATTTTACGCCAACGTCACGTATAGCTACCGAGGAAAAGTTCACCTTTTGATTCGATTATATCGGCAATCCTCTATCTGTATAAGGTGGGGGTGCGTCTTCCATTTTCTTCGGGTGATGTCCGATGTGGACTCTGCCAGCTCGTAGAGTTGAATATTTCCAGTGGCGCAGTAGGTCCCGTTCGTGCTTTTCGCTTTCATTTAGGCCACCGCTCTCTCATATGGTGGGTTTTGTGGCTGCAAACAGGGTAGATAGTTCTTGACGTGAAGGATAAATGCCAAAAAAGCCTGTGGAAAAGTCAGGTTCGTCTCAAGCGACCATTGACACGCGCACAGATGCGCAAAAGTGACAGTTTAGTAGTAAAGATTCTTGTTCAGATAAAGAGAGCGGGTATTAAGACATGCATGCCACCAGCCGCTCGAGTTATGCGGTGAAGAGCTGACAAAGCCTGTGCCCACTCCATCGGGAACCTCACATCTCACTTTCGTTGCGGTCACTCACACTTTATTAGCCCCTTTTCCACTATCTGACAGGGCGCATTGTGCTATGGCCAAGGACAGAATGAGAAAAATGCGCGGGACTCCTTTCTGTAGTTTGTCAGCACGGTAAGGAAGTATGATGTTAGTCAACCAGAAAACCGGGGAAACGGTTTTTTTTTGTCGATTACTGCGGGCGAGGAGTTTTTCAGTAAATAAGACGCAATATGTTACATCCAAGAATAACACAACCCTCATTTTGAAAACCAGGAATCGTTAATACTCAAAATTGTCTCTCGATTGGTGTTGTTAACAGAAGAGTCTCAGCTGACTAACAGGGCTAGATCGGCTACAGTTCGTCAGTGCCCCCACCCTATAGTAGTCCGGCATCCTGTATTAGAAGAACGGAGCAAAGCTGCATAGTGTACCTGCGACCGAGTTCTGTTTGCTTTACGTCTGACGTCGTCTCTTCGCTGCTGGAGTTGATGCCTGATGCTGGACGATGCATTTATACAAATCCACGTCAGCTGAGGGGTGTTAATTGCTGCTTGTGAAGGCGTTCATGCACGCGAGTTCCTCAAGATGTGATTGTTTCCGGGCTCTGAGGTGCTGAAATGATATTACCGAACAAGACGATCTCCGCCGCCAATCAAGCTGAACCACGGGGCTGCCCACAGATGCATTCGCTGACTCACGGGGCTTGGCATCAGATGCATGTAATTGTGAATCAATGAATAAAGCTGATAAATATCCGCTTTCATTGCCCTTGAAGGAATGTTCAGCAGGCAGCTAGAGAGAGCCGCGTTCCTCCAATAATGCTACATGCTAACAACAGTCAGGCCTCCAACCCAGTGCATCATTCCAAGCAGCTGCGACAGAATATGCACGGTTAATCGGGCTTCTTGTTCTGTTCCGGGTACCCAAAGTGCTTAACTACGATGCAGGTGTTCCAGGAACGTCGTGTCTAGACACTGCATTCTTTGTAGAGAGTTCCTCTAAAGGATTCGAACGTACGCCTTGCACCAGCTGGCGTTCAGCAACGCCGAACTACATACCAGAAGCGATCCATGCCTCAGACCATCGAACAACAGGCAAAGATTAAACTAATTCAGCTTTACCATTTCACTACTCCTCACAAAATCCCTTTTCACTGCAAAAAATCCCCCACTGCAGCATAAAAAGATGTCCTGGACCACTAGACGATAGGGGCTTATAATGATATATTTCCAGGCGAATACCCATGGAGCCACAGACTGCCCTTCCCGGCGGCCTCGAGCGACAGTCGGCGAAGGAAGAAACGAGCGAGGCATCATCTAGCCAACCTTTGCTGCCGACCCAGGAACCGCAGAAACAGCAGCAAGAACAACAGCAAGACCAGCAGCAAGAACAGCAGCAAGAACAGCAGCAACAGCAACAGCAGCAGCAGCAGCAGCTAGTGCAGCCGAAGGAGGATTCGTTTCTGGTGTGTACCTGCAGGGCCCTCCTGCAGAAACATGGGGCGTTGGGAGAAGATGGCCTTTTTGAGGATCCTGACTTTCCTCCTCTTCACTCTGAAGACTCTACGCATCCTCCCGTGTGTTTTCACTGTGGGTACTTGCTTTGCAGTTTGTTTGTAGAGTCAGCGATGGGTACAGCATAACCAGCGAATCTAGCGCAAATGTATCAGCGGGACTCGCATGCCCATTTGTTCGCTTGTGCTGTATCCAGGGGAGCGGGGGGGAATTTGCAGGTGTATTGAAAGAGCTGCTGTGGGTGCGGCCTGACGAAATCGTTCAGCGCATTCAACAACAACAGTGCAAAGCCCAGCGGGTCTCGCGCCCTCAGCCGCAGCAGCAACAGTTGCAGGAAAAACCCATGCAATTGCAGCAACCAGAGAAAACTGCCATTCTGTTTAGCAGCAACCGAATCGCTTCAACGGTGGCTCAGGGTATTCTGCCTTCCCGCGCATTCGCTGCTGCGGCCAGCGGACTAGCAGCCTCAAACCCCCGCCTCATCAGGGAGGCGCTGGTGCATCCCCAGGAGTGGCGGTAAATAAATAAATAAATATAAATGAATTCCGAGGCCTTTGGCTTAAAGTTGATGCTGGCGTTTCTCACCTCAGGGTCGCTCAAGGCCGCGGCAACTAATTTCGCGTAGAGCGCCCCCAGAGGCTTAAAAGTTGCAGCGGTTGAGAGGTTCAGCTGTGAAACCACTGCATTGGTATCTGTATGTATCTCTCTGTCGCTGCAGTGCTCGCGGCATATTTTGTGCCGCTTTCTTCCGGGGGAGCCAACGCGAAGTGGTTTCGGTGGACACGCGCTTACCTTGTCGTCTCTCTCAGCAGCCTAAAGAACATACGCGGAGGTCTCGCTGTTGCAGTAGAGCTGGAGGCATAGAGGGCCACAGAGCTCGAAGGAGCACCAGGAAAGGAACAGTCGCACCAGGAGCAGTTCAGCCACTCGACGAAGGAAGCGGTTCTGGCGCTGCCGCTGCTGCTGCTCCTGCAGAGGCGGAGGGCACGCAACCAGACGCAGCAGTTGCTGGGCAACAATCTCATCATGCTCACTTAGGTGGAACAAAACAAAAGAACAAACGTGGCGAACGATGCTCTGTGGACCCAGCACACACACAAGCAGACGGCGCTGACTCTCCCGTAGAATTCGCGTGAGCCTTTATCGCCAAAGTTGAATGCTAATGTTATACTAGAACTGCTTGAAAAAATGATCAAATATATCCTAAAAGAAAACAGACACACTTCTCTTTCCCTGTCACGTGAATCTCCCCGTTGATATATGCGAAACAGCCATTGCTCTACCTACCTTATCGCAGTTGTCGAAAGGGTTTAGTGTTTATGGTTTACGGTTTTAGACTTTAGAGTTTAGGGTTTAGGATCTTAGCGTTTAAGGGTTTAGGGTTAGAGCTCTCTTTTGTTTAGTCGTAAAGCCCATTCATTTCTCCTCTCTTGATCCCCTTTCCGAGTATGTCAGCCTGGTAATTCGATGAGGAATCTAAACACAGAAATTTTGAATCGAACCCTCCGCCTGATGTTTTACCCCTGGAAACGCGAAAATAGACAATAGAAAATGGTGTAGCACTCTACATAGCAGCTATCTACGTTCCGTGTGTCACTACCTATTGTTCGGTTTGTTCTTGCTCTTGTTCTGGCGGCCGTCTTTGCTTTTGATTTTGTTCTTGTTCTTGCTGTTCTTGTTCTTGTTTTTCTTCTTGTTGTTCTCGTTCTTGTTCTCGTTCCTGTCCTTGGTTTTCTCCTTCTTGTTCCTGGTCCCGTCCTCGTTCTTGTTCCTGCTGTTCTTGTTCTTGCTCTCGTTCTTGCTCTTCCTGTGCTGCTGCTTCTGCTGCTGCCGAATCTGCCGCAGTCCTGCAGCTGCCACTGCGTGTTATATCTCTGGAAGCCTAGATGATCCTGTTGCTACCTTTTTTATTTTTTTCGCAGTTTTTCTCACTGCCACGCATTCGAGGAGGTTTGGCTGCCTCTTCTGGAGAAGGCGTACGCCAAGTTTCTTGGCTCTTACGAAGGGGTAGCGCAGAGGTTCGATTCTCCTCACTCCCGCTTCCCTGCCCCTCAATTGCTGCTGATGCGTATTTGAATCATTCAAACTGTAAAAACAGTGCAGATATAGAAAGCTCGTATTTATTGTACTTCTTTCCAGCAACGGACGTAGAAAATTAGTTGTAGCGATGCCCTTGATAAAAAGATTTCCGTTGGGTGATGTCCAACTCCAGCGACGAGAACCAGAGAAAAAGTGATTGCTCGGATAGAACATGCTCTGAATACCCCCAACAACAGTAACGCAAATGCCAAGATATATATAGTATACAAATATCATATACATATATATATATATATATGTATATATATATATATATATATATATGATATATGTATTGATGCATGCATATTTTCAAATATATATAATATATATATATTTACGTATATATGTACATATATATATAATATATATATACGTAGGACATACATGGATGTTTTATAAAATGCGCATATATATATATATATATATGCATGTATTCATGCAAATGTCTTACCATGTGCATTATTATTGTTTATTGATTACGCTGGGCGTCTTCAGGGCCTTTCGAGATATTGCTGTAGACCTGACGGGAGGCGTTGGTGCGTTTTTCCTTTTCATGCCGAGAGTGCAATTTGTTTGGCGGTCTGCTTTGCATGCAGCACTGGCTACCATGAGTGCATTTGTAGTTACATTTGGTAGTAGTAAAACAGCGAAGGTACGCAAACAGGAGCGGCATGAAGAAAGGAATCCGCTGCCTGCTGTTGAAATATATATTATTGTCACTGGGTATATCCGATATTTGGCGCGAGGTGTATGCACAGTTGAAGAAAGGGAAATTCAATGTTTCGATGCTCCGGTTCTTTGGGCCAAACTCCGAAAGTAAGACAATCGATATACACCCGCATAAACGCGCTTCTCTATGTAGAGCGGCACTCCCCGTCATATATATATATATATTATTTATTAGTAAAAGGAGGCATCTAGGCGCCCCTTGTTCTGATCTAGGACGCTAGTGCATGCACTATGGCATGCATGGGTTGCGCTTCAAGGTTCTTCTTAGGAGCGTTTTAAATGGAAATGAAACGTACAAAGCCAACCGACACCACCGTCACAATCCATCACGCGCATGCATGCATTCATGCATGCATGCACTAGGGTTTACGGCTGATAGTGTGTTCTTCTTTGTACAGGACTTTCAACTTTGGGGGCTGTTTTCTTAGCTGCGTCGCTCGTGGTGCAGATATCGAAAAAGACAACATTCTGCCAGACAGACACTACACCATCATCGATGTTGTCCGGGTGCGTACACCAGAAAAAGCGACGCTGAATTGCTGAAACGCCCTCCTCAAGCATTGCCGGCCTTCACTTCTAAACCCTAAACCCTACACCTTTGCAAGTGCGAATGCATGCGTGGGGTGTGTACGGTCCTCACAGGTCGACGAGTTGCGGCTGCTACGCCTTCATAACCCCTGGAAGGTCCCGACTTGGCGAGGAGAATTCTCAGATTACCATCGCTCATGGACGCAATACCCTGGTGTGCGGCAACTGAGAGCGGTGCAACACTGCAACAGCAGAAGTAGCAGCAGCAGAAGCAGCACTGTTGCAGCAGCAGCGCACTGGTTTAGCCGCAGATTTGCCGCCGCAGTAGCAGCAACTACATTCACTCCGCAGCAGCAGTGCTGCTGCCTCAGCATCAGCAGTGCTGCTACTGAGGCAGCACTTTGCTGCCCAAGCTGATGCACCAGCAGCGCCTCCCTTCATCAGCGTTGCTGCTGCTGCAACAAGTGTATTAATAATAATATTAATAAACTAATAGTGCTTTATTTAATAATGTTAGTATGGGTTTCAATTTCATACACTCTATTTCTTGCCTCACACAATTTAAAAGATAATACTTGCAAAAATTATTTATAATCTTAAATTATAAACAATTTACAAATATTTTTAAACAGCGATTTTTAAATCATTTTGCAAACCATTTCATCAATCTTCAAGTTTACACCCCCCTAATGATGATAATAACAATAACAATCACTAAATAATAATAATAATAATAATAATAATAATAATAATAATAATAATAATAATAATAATAATAATAATCTCATGATGATTATTATTATCATTACATCAGGGAAAGCAGCTGGTTGTGGTTCATATAATAGCCTTTATAAAGAATGGAAAAAGCTTATTTGTTCTTTTGTTTCTTTTTGCATGCATGCTGCAGATTTAAAAGACAAACTCAACTACAAATTCGGCGATACCCCTGCTGCCTTTTGGATGAAATTCGAGACATTTCTTGAGGTGTTCACCAACATTTGTTTCTGTCATTATTTGCCTCCTCAGCAAAGAAGGCCATTTCCCTTGCAGCCGCTGTATACACCGCGAGCAGCCCCACCACCAACGGCTGACTTTGTTAGCCAATCGCATGCAATGCCTGCAATGCATGCAATGCATGCATGTATTCAGGGGTGTCAAGAAGAAAACCGGTGTGTTAGAAGCTGCTTTCTTGTGCTGCAGCTTTGAGGGTTTAGGGTATAGGGTTTACGGTTCAGGGCGTAGGGTTTAGTGTTTAGGATTTAGGGTTTAGCGGATAGTGTCCAGGGTTTATGGATCAGGGTTTATGGTTTAAGGTTTTAGGGTTTAGGGTTTAGGGTTTAGGTGGGGTTTGAGTTGACTCTACAGGGAGGCCAGCGTTAATGCCCCGGTGCAGAGCGAAGTATGGAGATATGCAGAGGGCGCTGAGGTGTATGTAACATCTCAAAGAGACAGCTGGAGGGGATTGTCTCTTTGCGGTTTACCTCGAGATTGGGTCCGGAGCCCTTTGTCTGCAGCAGCAGCAGCAGCAGCAGCAACCCCGCAGCAATCACCCCGCAGCAACGACCCCAGCATCAGCAGCGCCACAGGCAGCAAGGCACATGCATGCAACTCATTAGGGGGGCCCTTCTCTGGGGCTTCCAACAACAGGTGGTGTATCCAGAAAATAGAGACAGCTCCATCTGCTGCCCACCAAACGAGTATCAAGACAGCAGGCTTCTCAGCAGCAGCACGCGCTCCGTCTGTTGCTGCTCCCGCTTCCGTTGCTGTTGCTGCTGCTGCTGCTGCTGCTGCTGGGGTGGGGTCTCGAGGCGCAGCAACACCGACCTCAGCAACAACAGCAGCAGCAGCACAACAACATAGGCACAGCACGGTGCGGAGCTATACATACACCGCAATCAGCCGTCCCTCAGCTTTTGTTCGCTACGAACGCCAAGCCGAAGGCTTTGATATGGCATGGGTTAATGCGCCGATGTTTCTAGTGTATGTACCCTCTCCTGCGTCTGCTGCTGCTGCTGCTGCTGCTGCTGCATCTTCTGCTGCTGCTACACCTGCTGCCGATGGTGACGATGGCTCAAGCCATCTTCAGAGGGAGCACCAGCAGCAGCAGCAGCAGCAGCAAACGGGGCAGAGGTCGGGGCAAGAGCAGCCCCAGCAGCAAGGCAACGAGCAACAGCAACAGCAGCAACAGCAGCAACAGCATGTGGATATCCTCCTTTCTATAACTCAAGACTGCAGCCTTGACGCAGCTCCGATTAGCTTGGCGGTGTTTAGACCGAAGGTAGGGGCAGCCACAATATCTGCACTGAGGGTTTATTGTTTCCTTACGCTGATTAGAGTTTGAGGTTTAGGGCTTAGGGTTTAGGGTCTAGGGCTTAGGATTTGCGGTTTAAGGTATAGTGTATACGGTTTACGGTTTACGGTTTGGAGCGTAGGCTATAGGGTTTAGGGTTTAGGGTTTAGGGTTTATGTGTGTATGTGCGCAGGATTGTCGGCGCATCTGGTCGCATGCAGACGCGAAGCTGTTGGGGCTGTCGCAAGGTGTAGCTGAAGAAGATATGTCTGCATGCATTGAAGCCTTTAAAGGCGGATGCTGCTGCATAGCCAAGTGCATGCAGGGTTTGTTAGTGGGTGCACCTGAGCCGCGGGGCCCGTGGAGAGACAGCAGTTTGCGTCTCTTGCTGCAAAACAAAAATAAAACAAACAACAACAATAAAACAAAAAAAAATTTTAAACTTTTACTCGTCGTCTGCTTCCAAAATGCACCTCCTGACAGCAGCAGCTTAAAGTCAAACGAATTCGTCTTCCGTACATTCAGCTCCCACCCAGTAATCAAACCCTAAACCCTAAACCCTAAACCCTAAACCCTAATGTCTAAGGCTGTACCCTCACCACTCTAAACACTAAACCCTGAATTCTGGGTTCAAAATCCTAAACCCTAAATCCTAAACCCTTTATCAAACCCTAAACCCCAAAGTCATAAACCTGAAAAGCTACGAAGAGACCTATACTCCTTTCACCATCAAACGAATCCTAAAAATATATATAGAGGATAGGGTTAATTTCTTGCTTGCATGCAGGTGTATATGCTAGGGTTTATTTATTTATTGTTTGCATGCATGTCTGCATAAGGAGGGTTTATCTATCATTATTATTATTATTACTATTACTATTATTATTACTATTATTATTATTGCATGCAGGTGTATATAGCCTATGGTTTATTTATTATTATATTATTTTTGCATGCAAGCGTATATATAAAGGGTTTATTTGTTTAATGCTTGCACTCATGTGTATATAGAAAGGCTTTATTATTATTACTATGATCATTATGATTATGATTATGATTATTATTATTATTATTACTGTTACTATTACTATTATTGCATGCAGGTTTATATAGAAAGGCTTCCGCGTCCGCAGCACTATGAATTTTCGGGTGTATGGACACATGGTACTGCAGGTGAGTTTGTTTAAGGTTTTAAAATAATATAATTAAATGTTTTAAAACCAAACAATAAAAACAAACGGAAGAGGTTCGACTCTACAACCAGAACTATATAGAACAAAAGAAAAAAAGAAAGAGAGACACACACAGAGAGAGAGAGAGAGAGAGACAGAGACAGACAGACTGAGACAGAGACAGAGACAGAGAGAGAGAGAGACAGAGACAGAGACAGAGACAGAGACAGAGAGAGACAGAGAGAGACGAGACAGAGACAGAGACAGAGAGAAAAAGAGAGACAGAGACAGAGACAGAGACAGACAGAGACAGAGACAAAGAGAAAAAGAGAGACAGAGACAGAGACAGACAACTACGTAGAGGATCCAGCTCTTTTGCTTCCTCTCCTCCCAGTAGAGTTGTTGTCATTGTTTATTTGCTGCAGCTAAAATAAAAACAAAGAGGGCTACACCTTAAAAGATATTTGCATGCAGTTTGTTTCTGTCTTCTATGTATACATGTAATACATAAAAAGAAATATGTATATACATGTATATATATGTATATATATAATATGTATACAATATATATATATATATATATATAACACCATCCCTCTCTCTATGTAGACTAAACTAAATAAAATGCGTGAATTCTATTATCTATAACAATTATGAAATATAATTAATTAAATAAATTAATAATAATATAAACAAATAAATAAACAATTACTCATACTCTGCTGCATGCAGGAGGACGGCTTCTGACTTTCGGCGATCACCGCGGCGCTGCATTTAACTCCGCGTGGGCGACAAATCCGCAGTACGCGGTGTACGTACACCCCAGGTGAGGTGCAGCAGCAGCTAGCCATAGCTTGTACTAACTGCACCAGCTAGCCAGAGTAGCTAGCTTACCTAGCTAGACCAGATTGGTGAGCGCAGCTAGCTAGGCTAGCTTGGCTAGCTAGACTAGCATGGCTAGCTTAGATGCCTAGGCTGCCTACGGCGTAGCTAGCTAGGCTAGCTAGGCTAGCTTGGCTGGTTTGATCAACTTGGCTAGCTAGACTAGCTAAGCTAGCTAGGCTAGTTTGGCTAGCTGGGGAGTCGTGGCTAGCTGGATTATCCGCTTTCTCTATGCATGCGCGTACAGATGAGTGCATGCAAAAATAAAGTTGCCAGTGGGCGTCTTTATTTGGGGCTGGCTTAGGCAGCAGTAGGAAAAGAGTTTGCATGCACATTGCATGCATGCAAACGTTTTTGCATGCGCATGCAGATATCCTGAAGCCACAATTTGTATTGTTGTCTCGCGGCAGAAAGCAAAAAGAAAGAACGAGCAGCCCAGCCGAGTAAGACTCTCCACATCAAGCTAGCTAGCTAGCTAGCTAGCTAGCTAGCTGGCTAGCTTGATTGAGTGGACAGCTAGCCAGCTATCTCTCCAGCTAGCTGCCCAGCTAGCCATACACCGATCTATCGAGCTAACCGTAGCGCAGGCGCAGCCTAGAGGTCTTTGCGGATGCTTGCTGCTTCTCTTTCTGCTTCTGATGATTGCACTTCGGCCCCTGTTGTTGCTGTTGCTGCTGGTTTTGCTGCTGGGCTTGCTGCTGCTGCGCTTGCTGCTGCGTATGCTGCGTTTGCTGCTGCTTGTGCTGTCTTTGCTGCCTTTTCTGCTGCTGCGTCGGCGTTTGCTGCTGCTGCCGCCGCGTTTGCTGCTGCTGTCGCTGGGTTTGCTGCTGCTGCTGCATTTGCTGCTGCTGCAGGTTGGGCTGGTTGCTGCTTTGATGCGGGACCCGAAGAACGCCGACGAAGTGGAAGAAAGTTTGGCGGTTGGCAGTTTGCAAGTTGATGAGTAAAAGAAAAACAAGAAAAGCAAAAAAATATATTTTATTAGTGCATCAATGCGAAGAACAAAATAATATATATTGAGATGTTTATGTTAATGAAGCGCACCGCAATAACAATAATAATAAGCAATACTAATAATAATAAACAATTAATAATAAAAATAATAGTAATACTAATAATAAAACATCTTAGGGTTGAATTCGGTAAAGATTTGTTGCGGCTGCTCCAGCGGTGGGGTTGTTGTACTTTTCTTCGTTTGTTTTTTTTGTCTTTGTTTGTTTGCTGTTGCTGCAGTGTTGATTGCTTTGGTGTATCGCCGCCTCCACCTCCTCCAAAGTTGTACAGGAAGTTGAAGGTCAGCCTCTTCTTTAGGGTTTAGGGTTTAGGGTTTAGGGTTTTGGGTAGACCCCAAACTGTAAATCCAGGGTCTAGGGTTTATTTAGCTGTTTTTAGTTTTCCTGAGGGTTTAGGCTTCAGGCTGTATTGCTCGGTGTAAGCCCTAAACCATGGTTTAGATCAAGTCCTAAACCCTAAACCCTAAACCCTAAACCCTAAAGAAAGCCTG
Organism: Eimeria acervulina; assembly: GCF_000499425.1. Lineage (NCBI taxonomy): Eukaryota > Apicomplexa > Conoidasida > Eucoccidiorida > Eimeriidae > Eimeria > Eimeria acervulina. The sequence goes on along the minus strand of NW_013550063.1, from coordinate 25,698 downwards.
CAAACAGCCGCTTCTCTTCGTCTTCTTTCTTCCTTTTTTAAAGAAGAAGAGAGAAAGAAGATTGTACATGCAAATATGCATGCAAATATGCATGCAGATATGCATGCAATTGTTTGCTGCAGATTGAAGCAGACGAGTGGTTTGTTGACAGCATAGGAGAAGACAAGTGTTCTGTTAAGTTAACAGTCCGAAGCGGCGCGGTGGGCTGCACATTAGGGTTTAGGGTTTAGGGTTTGGGGATTAGGGTTTAGCGTTTGGAGCTCATTATGAGGGTTTGCGGATTAGATGTTTGTTTAGGGTTTAGGGTTTAGACGTGATGATTTGGGGTGCTTTGCGGTATATAGAGTTTGGCTGGAGAACGAGAGGGTTTTTGGGGTTTAGGGTTTAGGGTTTAGGGTTTATTGGGTGTATGCGCGGGTTTGCAGGGGCCGCTTATTATTTCTCCTTTCTTGGAAACTGCGGATACCCTTGGAGCCTTCACTTTAAACATCTTTAGTGATTTACCTTTACAGGTGGCTGGAGAACGAGAGGGTTTTTGGGGTTTAGGGTTTAGGGTTTAGGGTTTAGGGTTTGGAGCTGGTCAATGAACAATATTTCTTGATTGTGCCTTTAAAGAACGTTATTTTGTTGCTTTTTTTTCTGGTTTATATACTTAAGAAGCATTTTTATTGTTATTGTTCTTTTATCTTTTTATATACACTTAACAGCACTTCTTTTACTGCTTTCTTTCTCTTTTTCTCTTTAAAGACAGTACAAGAACTTGACTCAACAAAACATCAAACTTTTGTAGGACGCTGGGAGGCGGAGACCGCAGGCGGCTGCTACAATTTTCCTGCTTTGTTGCGCTCGCCTCACAGAGAAGCAACACGTGAGGGTTTAGGGTTTAGGGTTTAGCGTTTAACGCTTTGGAGTTGCGTTAGGGTTTGCGGTTTGGGGTTGTGGAGTTGGGGTAAGGTGTTAGAGTTAAGGGTTTAGGGTTTTTCGCGTTGTGGTTAGGGTTTAGGGTTTAGGGTTTAGGGATTTAGGGTTTACTGACTGGGGTTTAGGGCTTAGGGTTTTGGAATTGCATTGAGGGTTTAGGGTTTAGAGTTGAGTTTGGGCTCGTTGTGGATTGCGGATTTAAAAGTTGGGCACAGTATTGCGTGTCTAGGGTTTAGGGTTTAGGGTTTAGGGTTTAGGGTTTTCATGCATTATTTGGAGGCGGTTGTCTCTGTGGACAGGCGGAGCTCTGAATAACGAGGAGACAGGCGGAGATACACCGCATGCAAGCATAAAAAAGAGAGACGCCTCAACATGGTTTCAAAACCCTTGCTTTTATGTTATTGCAGCAGAGACAGCAGAAGTAGAATTGACCCTTGCCAGACACGACGATTGCTGGGCCAAGCAGAAAGAGCAAGTTCGATTCCCAAACCCTAAACCCTAAACCCTAAACCCTAAACCTTAGGGCTTTACAGGTGCCTTCCACGTTGCTGAGCCCCCTTCTAAACGCTTCGCCTGCAGATAGGTCCCCCGGTTTAGCTTGGGGTTTACGGTTTAAGGTTTGAGGATTAGGCTGCAGAACTAGGGTTTAGGGTTTAGGGTTTAGGGTTTAGGGTTGTACTGAGGTGTGCAGGATACAGCGGGATGCATGATAGGCCTTTATGTCTTTAGAGGCAAAAATATATGTCAAGAGGAATTAATACAACAGACAGATTTCACGGTGGGCTCATAAGGGTTTAGGGTTTAGGGTCTAGGGTTTGGGGGTAAGGCTTAGGGTTTAGGGTTTAATGTTTGGCGTTTAGAGTCTGAAGATCAGGGGTAAGGGTTTAGGGTTTAGGATTTCGGTATTAAGGTTTAGGGTTTGGGGTATAGGGTTTAGGGTTTAGGGTTTAGGGTTCAGGGTTTAGGGTTTAGGATGAAGTTGATGTTGTTTCTTCAGGTCGGCAACAAGATTTCGCTGTCTGTTTGCTTTGCATGTACACCCGGTGGCTCTGAGGAGTACACCGTAGTCCCAATCACTTGGAAGGTATGCCTCTTATCTGAGCAAACCCTCAGGGTTTAGGGTTTAGGGTTTAGGGTTTAGGGTTTACAGTTTTCATCTAAGGGCATGCACGCATGCAAGCATGCGTATGCAAATTTTAGCATGTGCTGAGATACAGATGGTTTGTGTTGGTTTTTGGGGTTAGGGTTTAGGGTTTAGGGCTTAGGGTTTAGGGGCAATCTACCGCAAGAATATTTTGTTTATTTCAAGGAGGGCATAGCAGAGACACCTCAACGTAGGAAAATCGATTTAAATTGGGGTTTGCCTTCAGCTGGTATTGTGCTTTCCTAAACCCTAAACCCTAAACCCTAAACCCTAAACCCTAAACCCTAAACCCTAGTGTGTGGTGTATGCGTTGCAGCCTGGAAAGACAGGCGATTTTTTGTTAAACTTCCGGGGGCCCCTCGACCGCCTCTCTATCATTCCCGCTACCCGCAGCGATCGAAACCCTAAACCCTAAACCCTAAACCCTAAATCACAAGTAATAAACACCGAACAATAAACCCTATCTCTAAACCCTTAACTCCAAACAACACACCCAAAGCAATAAACCCCAACCTCGAAACCCTAAACCCTAAATCCTAGGCGCCAGTAGCGTCTACTTGGATGATTTTGATTTAGGGTTTAGGGTTTAGGGTTTAGCACCCCCACCATTTACGCATTTCTTGTCATAAAGACTTCATGTAAATTACATGGGAATAGAAAAGAGGGTTTAGAGTGTAGGGTTTAGGGTTTAGTGTTTAGGGTTTAGGGTTTAGGGTTTAGGGCTAAATCTATTAGTTTTGTCTTGAGCTCTGAGCGGCAGTTAATGCAACTAAGGCAAAGGGTAACAAAGTAAAGAAATCATCTCAAGAAAACGCATGCATGCATTCGTGCACGAAACTTGCATGCATATTAAAACAAGCATAAATGCAGCAGCAGCAGCAGCTGCTGCTGCAGCTGCTGCTGATCGTGCTGCTTATGCTGCTGCTGTTACAGCTGCTGCTGGTGCCGCTGCTGGTGCTGCTGAAGCAGCAGATGCTGCTGAAAATGCTGCTGCTGCTGCGGCTGCAGCTGCAGCAGCAGTGATCGCATCTGCCACTTCAACTATAGAAAGGAGACAGGAGACAAAAAAAGACAAATCTTAACTTGAAAAAAATTGTTCTTGCGATAAGTCCCTGCGGGGGGCTAAAGTAAAC